>NC_086444.1:628780828-629075828 GCF_028390025.1 Pseudophryne corroboree | reverse complement strand
AGGGTCCAGTACCTATGTAATAAGGCACATATTGACACTTTTGTTCCCCCTTATTTGCCATATTACATAGATCCCAGTGTTCCTCTCTGCCGCATTGCACATGGAGTACACAGAGGGTACACAGTGAACATATTGGATGCATGCTGGGTAATGAGGTTATCCTTACCATACAGTGTATGGAACTCTCCAACCCATCATGTGCCAAAATCCTCTACCACAAAAATAACTTTTTCATATAGAGTATGTAGTTACTCTGCGGTGGCAGCTCAGGTGCTATGGGGGTAATTCCAAGTTGATCGCAGCAGGAATTTTGTTAAACCATGTGCACTGCAGGGGAGGCAGGTATAATATAACATGTGCAGAGAGAGTTAGATTTGGGTGGGTTATTTTGTTTCTGTGCAAGGTAAATACTGGCTGCTTTATTTTTACACTGCAATTTAGATTGCAGTGTAAAAATAAAAAAGGCCAAAATCACACCCAAATCAAAAAGGCCTTACACACTGGCCGACATGACTGCACGATATGAACGATCTTGTTCATTAATGAATAAGATAACGTTCATATCGTGCAGTGTGGAGGCTCCAGCGATGAACGATGCGCGGCCCCGTGCTCGTTCATCGCTGCTCCCCCGTTGGCTGTACATGCAGGCCAATATGGACGATCTCGTCCATATTTGCCTGCACTTCAATGCAGCCGGGTGACGGGGGGAGTGAAGAAACTTCACTCCCCCCGTCACTGCCCCCCCCCCCCGCCGCCGGGTCGCCCGTCGGCCGTATCCGCCGTCGGGCAGCTCGGCGGCGGATCGGCCAGTGTGTAGGGCCTATAACTCTCTCTGCACATGTTATATCTGCCTCCCCTGCAGTGCACATGGTTTTGCCCAACTGCTAACAAAATTCCTGCTGCGATCAACTTGGAATTACCCCCTATATGTACTTAATACATGTGGCTCATAGCAAGGGTTAAAAGGCAGCATAGTACATACATTTACACTGGAATTACCCTCCACCCACTTTTCAACCATATTGCCATTTTATTTAATTACATGTAATTTGTCATAATAGCCAATTGGTGTTTTTTGCAGCATGATTTAAAGCAAGCAATTTTGGTTTTCTTAGAGGCAAAAAAAACCCTCATGCATTATGGGGTTATAAAATATACAATATACATCTTTAAATCCAGTTATTAATTTATTTATTTTCAGATTTGACAAATTGCACTTAATGAAATATGCCCATGGTCTTATTTGTGGCAAGAGAAATCTTACAATGTGCAGCAAGCTATGTCCATGTGCGCAACAGTTCACACCCTGTAATCTCTTCTGCACGCACTATATGCTGTCGTAAAGCTTTGAATAATGAACATTTTTTTCTCTGCACGCTCAGTCCTAAACATTTTTCCTTGGGGCATGGCTTCTAGCAGGAGAATTTCATTACACACACCTACACCTTTCCTCTTCTACTACTTTCCATCACATGCCAAGAACACGTAAGATGAAAAGAGTTACTATCAATGACAGTGATTAGCAATTACCAACCACAACAACGCTAATATACAACTTCCATAAACACTAATTAGAACATATTCTGATGCTGAGAATAGTCTGAGTACTTCAGCCAACAATAGAAGGTCATAATATATGGACCCACAGGGAGGGGTCTTTGGGTGGGGTTATGCAACTTATTAGGAGAAGTGTAGCTAGTCACATTTTCTTTAGTAAAATAGGATATAGACAGGTAATGAAGCACATTCCACATACATTTTGATTTGGGGTATAGCAGATAGATACCCCTATGTTTTGCTACAATGCTGCATCATTACATTTGAAAGTAACTTTATTTGTGTAACTCAGGGTTGGTACACTATAACTTTGTGATATAATGATGATAGGACACTGATATTCAGAATATGAGTATGATAAGATGCAAACAGACATCACTTTCATACAGCTGTTCATAGACTGTGCTGAGAAGTCTAAAAACAAATCTTACTATGAAGTGTCTGTCTACAAATTTGCTTGACATGTATTTTACAATTCTGGGAAGAAGCTAACACTAAAAGGCATTTCAGTATACACACACAAACAAGGACTGTCAATGTTTGCAGTAATGGCAGCCAGGGAGGTGGTTGGCCAGACGCTGTGTTGTCACAAGCCGCCCAACGCAGTGAAAGCTCTGGAGCAGAGAATTATTGTTAGCCTACAGAATGAGAAGACATGGTGGCACTGACAAGGTAGGCAATATCCTAAACTCATATCAATAGAATATACATTTTATTTTCAAATAATTCTAAGTAACTATACAATTTATCATGCAGCGAGAACATCCAGTGGTATAACTTGGCAGCTATTGTGTACTCGGGTTGTTTATACATAGGCATACTCATCTAATAACTGAAACTACAATATGTATCTGCCGTTTGCAAAATGTATTTCATTTATTTATTGATTCTCTCTTTTTTTTTTTTATTAATCCATACATTTTCTAAACTGTTGTAATATTGGATTTAGCCTCTCTAATCATAACTCTGCTGAAATCATCCACAGCCCTGACCTTGCGGCCTTACTCCATAATGAGACGTTAATTGTGAGACACTCTATTCAGTGATAAAATGTTTTGCAGTTCCTTACTATGGGCAATTACACTAACACTGCATGCACAGATGTAAGGTGCTACACACATCTATATGTCTGCACCGCCCCTATGCATCTGTTTGTGCAAATAGGCATTATTATAAGTGTGCACTTGCATAACCCATATACCTGACAGTTGACGGATCTCTATGCCCTCACTAAGCATAGAATATGTGCAAACACGCCATTCCCACCCAGTTATTCACAATCAGCCACAATGGGAGTTGCGCTCCAGATGTGTAAGACACGGAGGATGCGCAGAGCTAAAAATAGCTAAATCTGTCCGCAAAATGGACTGTCATGCAACTCAGAAGGAATCAGCCACTGAGTGCATTTGCAGCAACATGCAGAAACAAGATTTGTAAGAAGAGATTACTTAAATGAAATAAAGGGGTTAAAAAAAGTACATTTTAAGGGAACTTTATCTGCTTTGTAGGGGAAAGAGTGTGCAGACTTTTTGTCCCTGCAATACAACTTTGTGGACCTATTTATCATTGAGGAAATCATGCAGAAAGTGACATATTCTCTGTGTGCATGGTGGGTGCTTCTTAAATGACCTCTAGTCAGCCTGAAGTGGATTATAGTGGAAAACAGTAACTTGCATTCAGTTGCAACAAATATTACTGCAATGCCAAGCATCTCAAGTACTGTCACAGTTTGGGAATCTTTATGGGTCATATGTATCAATTATTGGGTTTTACAGACGATAATTGTAATTTGTGGCAATAAAAAATGAACATTCGCAGGAATATATATAAAAAAACACATGGAGGGGCATGGGGCTCCGAAAGGAGCTCATCCCCGTGATGTGTTACATGTGAAGAGATCACATTCTTTAGATTTTATAGGCATTTATTAAACTATTCCCTCTTGTACTGCATATACGTGAAACATAAAAACACGTTTATGGTGCATGAATAGGGTATTGCGCCATTTGAATTTATAATAAACATTGGTAAGCCACTCTACGCTATCATTGGGCATAACTAACTAACTATACATTTGTAGGTCTAATATACACCTTGTACCTGTGACTTAAAATACAAACACAACAGTGCAATTTTATCGAGTTCTAATGAGATCCATAGGCTGAATCACATTTCTTACATCATTTTTGGCCATGCAACAGTTGTTTAACAGTGTCTGATACTTTTACCTCTCTTTGTATCTGTCTGTTATTACCAAGTCTTGCTTTATGGAGGAGGTGTACTAAGCCAGGGAGAAAGGTAACGTATCAACCAATCAGCTCCTAACTGCCATGTTACAGGCTGTGTTTGAAAAATGAGTTAGGAAATGATTGGTTGGTTGGTAGTTTATCTCTACTTTAGCACTCTCCAAGGCTTAGTACAACTGCCCCTATTAATGCTGTGTTTGTTCCCAATTGTAAAGTGTTTGTGGAATAGGCTGGCACTCTGTAAGTAACTGCTAGTGCTACAGTCTGTCTTGCACCATTACAGTTTTTTATATAATCCTATCTGCACTTTGCACAGGTGTGTCCCAGGTGTACAACCCTTCCGGCTGTATTTGCTGTTGTGTTCTCCTGGTAGCGGGTGCGTCTAGATACGGTGTCCCTCCATCACAGGCTTCCCTCCCACTATAGTTTGCAGCTGCTTGCATCAGAAATTCTTTGGCTACACAGGGTGCTTGCACAGAACTAAGGAATGCAGTCTAACCACAGATATTTTCAGATCTTAGGAAGGGCTTTCCTCCTTGCCTTCTGTGACGCAGGGGTTCCCTGTGTTTCTGTGACAACCATACATTTGTATATTTACTGTATGTGTCTCCAGATAATCCGTTGATTTTGAAATCTCCTTTTTTAACCTGTTTATAACCATCTATGAAAATGGCCTCTGTGGTATTAGAGATAATTGAGACATGTATTTAGATTAGTTAGACTGTATGCTGTGGCCAGTTCAGAATGGACAAAGATAACAATATGCTGATCATTTTACATACCTGAGCAGCAGGGGCTGGTCCTTTATCACCTTCCAATTTATCACTTCACCAAGCTTAATAAATCTGCCCCTGAGTTCCTGCTGGTTCCTGCAGAAAAATAGCTCTGGTTTTAGTCCTTTTTTATCCTTCCATGTTGCACATTGAAAGAACCGCAAAATTTTAAAAGACAAAGTATACATTTATTTGGGGTTAAAGTTTACATTTTTGCACAGTGACACACTTTCCACCTCTCCGCCCAATGGGGCACACACCTACTTTGCAAAGGCAGCTCCCAAACGTAGACAATCTGCTGGGAAGACTAGTAAAATGCACCAGTGTAGTACGCAGATTAGCTATTGTAATTGTCATAGTATAATTACTGCAGTGAGCACATTCAGTCGTATAAAAAAACCTTGCAAAATGTATTAAATCTTCAAATACGTCATACAAGTTTGACAGCTGAAACGATGACTATGCTGTGTACAATTTGTTTCATTCTTTTTTTTTTAATCTATACATTATTAAAATGCTGCCTAATATATAACATAATAATAAATAGCTGATATCTTGTCCATTATACAGAAGAGCCTTCCATTGCATGTACTATAGACTCTCACTTACCAGTACATAGTACTTGCATACACCTGCTAGTATATAACACCCACTGTCCACTACATTATATAAATGTTTGCATTTACTGTAAATCATTGCTTTTTGGAAGGTGCCCCAAAAAATCCAAGTCGAAATGATGCACAAGGGGGTTTAGAAAAATGTCAGTATAGGTATACCTCCCAACTGTCCCGATTTCCGCAGGACAGTCACCTTTTTTTGGGACTGTTCCGCTGTCCCACCCGTGGGCCTCAGTGTCCCGCGGTGTGGGGGGGTAGGGGGGGGGGCAGTTGGGATGCTCCTGTCATTGCTGCCCTGCTTAGCAGAGCAGCGGTGAATAGACACACAGCGTCTATTCAGTGAAGGGAGAGGGGGCATGCCAGCAGCTCACAGAGCGCAGGTCATACCCCCTTTAATAATGACAAACGGGGGTGTTACTCACGATCGTGGCACTGCTGCGAGGCCACGCCACTTTAGTTTAGGCCATGCCCCTTTTTTGGGCGTGTGCAGGAGTCCCGCTTTTGGATACACAAATGTTGGGAGGTATGATATATGTAATGCACAGTAACTAACTCATGGCAACTGAAAGTGCATACACGGTGAGATAATGACTATCTTCAATTTTGACTTTGATATTTCCCCTGAGCACCCCATAGCTCTGATCCACCGATATTGATCTTTACTTGAGATTTTGACTATGTGCTATTTTCCTCTACTATGTACTAGAGATTGTACACAATATAGTCAAGAGTGACTTTCCTGCACAGTCTACCTTTTCTTGCGATACTGACCCCACGGGAGTGCGCATCAGCAAGCTGTGTACACACTGCAATCTGCACTAAATTTCCATACAATTTTGACTTTATAGTCAAAATCGTAAGGTAACATTGCACCATGTGTATGCACCTTTACAGTGTAACCAACTTTAGGCAAGGTCTGATAAAGTGATCTGATATACGCAAGACTCAGCATGTCATTTGTCTAAAGTATTTTTACATGTACTTACTATGGAGTATGGGAGTGCAAACTGTGATTCTCAAGCTGGGACATGTAGTTCTATGACAGCAGAAACACTGCTATAGAATGGGGCCTTAACATTCACATTGTTATAACTTTCATTTCTGTTCTTTACCTCGTACAAAAAATCCTCCTGTTCTTGTACTGGTGTGTGTAGCAGGTGGTAATGACACTTCCGCTAGTCTGCAGGTGTACATATAAGGGAGTAGCCGGATTCCCCTAATCCTCTGCTGATCTTGCTAAACATAAGAGTACATTAACCCTTCCTCTTCTCCGTGTTATAAACTCGCAGGACCGGATTCTAGCTACATGCCAGGAGTATTTGGCAAGTTAGGAGAGGAATCCCTATAAGTTATAAATAGCCTGAGAAATGCCAAGCACCAAAGGAATTCAATGCAAAAAAAATTCTGGCCATAATGTGTCCTATGTGGCATGACGTGCAAGAGAATCTCTTTACATTCCACAGGGTGACCTGCATACACTAACACAATCCACAGCCAAGTTATTCTGTGACACATTAACTGTTTTGATTTCTTGTAAATGACTGTTATTGCCATTACTGTGTCTGTTGCACGTAGCCCTGCAGTTGTGGCCACACAGTCACTAGAAGTTGTGCATTTCAGCATCTAGAAAAAGGAGACCATCCTACCATCAGGACCATAGTTTTCCACATCCGGTCATCATGCATGCCCAACATCTCATGTTTTCAAGATTAATGAAGCAGAGATTAATGAAGCATCTTAGTGCAAAGACCAGAGATAGGATCCGTGCCCACTGTGTACAAATAGTACAGTATACTGTAGATCAGATGCATGCGCAGACATTAGATAAATACATCTCCCAGGGAAACTTCACCAGAGCAATGATCAGTGTGGACACTAGCAGATACCTTGTTCTGCAGATATTTATTTCTGTTTTAAGTGCAAAAAGAAGTGCTAGGGGAGGTGATTGCCTGTACAAAGTGGCAATAGCACCTTGGGACCTTCCTTATTCCCTGCTAGAACTATCCTTCCCTGGCTATGTTACTTAACTGCTTTGAAACATAATCCTTGCTACCGCGATACTGAATTAAAGATCAACCCAATTTCATCCATGCAGTGTTATACTTGCAACCAATGAGAAGACATGATGATGAGTTATGTTAAACATAAACTTTACAGGTAAAATGTGACAATGGTAAACTGTGTAATCTGTACCCACCACCTGCAGACACTGGAGGCCGCCTCTAGTGAGTGCCTTCAATTGTCATGAGAATGCAGCCCAACACTGTAATAGTGCCAACATGAGCATGATCGCAGCACCAAAAGATGGACACGCTTTGCATGTGAAGCACTGAAGACATGAAAATGTAAATGTGTACCTGCTGTCTATATAGAGTAGAAAAAGCATTTTACTGGCTAGAGTCTCAAACTCGGTCCTCAGGACCCCACACTGTTCATGTTTTGCAGGTCACCTGTAGATATTTGAAATGTGACAGTTGGTGATACACAGTGCAGCTGCAGGGTGACATGGAAAATAAGAATTTACTTACCGATAATTCTATTTCTCGTAGTCCGTAGTGGATGCTGGGGACTCCGTCAGGACCATGGGGAATAGCGGCTCCGCAGGAGACAGGGCACAAAAGTAAAAGCTTTAGGATCAGGTGGTGTGCACTGGCTCCTCCCCCTATGACCCTCCTCCAAGCCTCAGTTAGGATACTGTGCCCGGACGAGCGTACACAATAAGGAAGGATTTTGAATCCCGGGTAAGACTCATACCAGCCACACCAATCACACTGTACAACCTGTGATCTGAACCCAGTTAACAGCATGATAACAGCGGAGCCTCTGAAAAGATGGCTCACAACAATAATAACCCGATTTTTGTAACAATAACTATGTACAAGTATTGCAGACAATCCGCACTTGGGATGGGCGCCCAGCATCCACTACGGACTACGAGAAATAGAATTATCGGTAAGTAAATTCTTATTTTCTCTGACGTCCTAAGTGGATGCTGGGGACTCCGTCAGGACCATGGGGATTATACCAAAGCTCCCAAACGGGCGGGAGAGTGCGGATGACTCTGCAGCACCGAGTGAGAGAACTCCAGGTCCTCCTCAGCCAGGGTGTGCCCCTGACCAAGTAGCAGCTCGGCAAAGTTGTAAAGCCGAGACCCCTCGGGCAGCCGCCCAAGATGAGCCCACCTTCCTTGTGGAATGGGCATTTACATATTTTGGCTGTGGCAGGCCTGCCACAGAATGTGCAAGCTGAATTGTACTACACATCCAACTAGCAATCGTCTGCTTAGAAGCAAGAGCACCCAGTTTGTTGGGTGCATACAGGATAACAGCAAGTCAGTTTTCCTGACTCCAGCCGTCCTGGAAACCTATATTTTCAGGGCCCTGACAACATCTAGCAACTTGGAGTCCTCCAAGTCCCTAGTAGCCGCAGGTACCACAATAAGCTGGTTCAGGTGAAACGCTGACACCACCTTAGGGAGAAACTGGGGACGAGTCCGCAGCTCTGCCCTGTCCGAATGGACAATCAGATATGGGCTTTTGTGAGACAAAGCCGCCAATTCTGACACTCGCCTGGCCGAGGCCAGGGCCAACATCATGGTCACTTTCCATGTGAGATATTTCAAATCCACAGATTTGAGCGGTTTAAACCAATGTGATTTGAGGAATCCCAGAACTACGTTGAGATCCCACAGTGCCACTGGAGGCACAAAAGGGGGTTGTATATGCAGTACTCCCTTGACAAACTTCTGGACTTCAGGAACTGAATCCAATACTTTCTGGAAGAAAATCGACAGGGCCGAAATTTGAACCTTAATGGACCCCAATTTGAGGCCCATAGACACTCCTGTTTGCAGGAAATGCAGGAATCGACCGAGTTGAAATTTCTTCGTGGGGCCTTCCTGGCCTCACACCACGCAACATATTTTCGCCACATGTGGTGATAATGTTGTGCGGTCACCTCCTTCCTGGCTTTGACCAGGGTAGGAATGACCTCTTCCGGAATGCCTTTTTCCCTTAGGATCCGGCGTTCAACCGCCATGCCGTCAAACGCAGCCGCGGTAAGTCTTGGAACAGACATGGTACTTGCTGAAGCAAGTCCCTTCTTAGCGGCAGAGGCCATGAGTCCTCTGTGAGCATCTCTTGAAGTTCCGGGTACCAAGTCCTTCTTGGCCAATCCGGAGCCACGAGTATAGTTCTTACTCCTCTACGTCTTATAATTCTCAGTACCTTAGGTATGAGAAGCAGAGGAGGGAACACATACACCGACTGGTACACCCACGGTGTTACCAGAACGTCCACAGCTATTGCCTGAGGGTCCTTGACCTGGCGCAATACCTGTCCAGTTTTTTTGTTCAGGCGGGACGCCATCATGTCCACCTTTGGTCTTTCCCAACGGTTCACAATCATGTGGAAGACTTCCCGATGAAGTCCCCACTCTCCCGGGTGGAGGTCGTGCTGAGGAAGTCTGCTTCCCAGTTGTCCACTCCCGGAATGAACACTGCTGACAGTGCTATCACATGATTTTCTGCCCAGCGAAGAATCCTTGCAGTTTCTGCCATTGTCCTCCTGCTTCTTGTGCCGCCCTGTCTGTTTACGTGGGCGACTGCCGTGATGTTGTCCCACTGGATCAATACCGGCTGACCTTGAAGCAGAGGTCTTGCTAAGCTTAGAGCATTGTAAATTGCTCTTAGCTCCAGTATATTTATGTGGAGAGAAGTCTCCAGACTTGATCACACTCCCTGGAAATTTTTTCCTTGTGTGACTGCTCCCCAGCCTTTCAGGCTGGCATCCGTGGTCACCAGGACCCAGTCCTGAATGCCGAATCTGTGGCCCTTTAGTAGATGAGCACTCTGCAGCCACCACAGAAGAGACACCCTTGTCCTTGGAGGCAGGGTTATCCGCTGATGCATCTGAAGATGCGATCCGGACCATTTTTCCAGCAGATCCCACTGAAAAGTTCTTGCGTGAAATCTGCCGAATGGAATCGCTTCGTAAGAAGCCACCATTTTTCCCAGGACCCTTGTGCAATGATGCACTGACACTTTTCCTGGTTTTAGGAGGTTCCTGACTAGCTCGGATAACTCCCTGGCTTTCTCCTCCGGGAGAAACACCTTTTTCTGAACTGTGTCCAGAATCATCCCTAGGAACAGCAGACGTGTCGTCGGAGACAGCTGCGATTTTGGAATATTTAGAATCCACCCGTGCTGTCGTAGAACTACTTGAGATAGTGCTACTCCGACCTCCAACTGTTCTCTGGACCTTGCCCTTATCAGGAGATCGTCCAAGTAAGGGATAATTAAGACGCCTTTTCTTTGAAGAAGAATCATCATTTCGGCCATTACCTTGGTAAAGACCCGGGGTGCCGTGGACAATCCAAACGGCAGCGTCTGAAACTGATAGTGACAGTTTTGTACCACGAACCTGAGGTACCCTTGGTGAGAAGGGCAAATTGGGACATGGAGGTAAGCATCCTTGATGTCCAGGGACACCATATAGTCCCCTTCTTCCTGGTTCGCTATCACTGCTCTGAGTGACTCCATCTTGATTTGAACCTTTGTATGTAAGTGTTCAAATATTTCAGATTTAGAATAGGTCTCACCGAGCCGTCTGGCTTCAGTACCACAATATAGTGTGGAATAATACCCCTTTCCTTGTTGTAGGAGGGGTACTTTGATTATCACCTGCTGGGAATACAGCTTGTGAATTGTTTCCAATACTGCCTCCCTGTCGGAGGGAGACGTTGGTAAAGCAAACTTCAGGAACCTGCGAGGAGGAGACGTCTCGAATTTCCAATCTGTACCCCTGGGATACTACTTGTAGGATCCAGGGGTCCACTTGCGAGTGAGCCCACTGCGTGCTGAAACTCTTGAGACGACCCCCCACCGCACCTGTTTGTACGGCCCCAGCGTCATGCTGAGGACTTGGCAGAAGCGGTGGAAGGCTTCTGTTCCTGGGAATGGGCTGCCTGCTGCAGTCTTCTTCCCTTACCTCTATCCCTGGGCAGATATGACTGGCCTTTTGCCCGCTTGCCCTTATGGGGACGAAAGGACTGAGGCTGAAAAGACGATGTCTTTTTCTGCTGAGATGTGACTTGGGGTAAAAAAGGTGGATTTTCCAGCTGTTGCCGTGGCCACCAGGTCCGATGGACCGACCCCAAATAACTCCTCCCCTTTATACGGCAATACTTCCATGTGCCGTTTGGAATCTGCATCACCTGACCACTGTCGTGTCCATAAACATCTTCTGGCAGATATGGACATCGCACTTACTCTTGATGCCAGAGTGCAAATATCCCTCTGTGCATCTCACATATATAGAAATGCATCCTTTAAATGCTCTATAGTCAATAAAATACTGTGCCTGTCAAGGGTATCAATATTTCCAGTCAGGGAATCCGACCAAGCCACCCCAGCGCTGCCCATCCAGGCTGAGGCGATCGCTGGTCGCAGTATAACACCAGTATGTGTGTATATACTTTTTAGGATATTTTCCAGCCTCCTATCAGTTGGCTCCTTGAGGGCGGCCGTATCTGATAAGCGTGTGAGCGCCTTATCCACCCTAAGGGGTGTTTCCCAACGCGCCATAACTTCTGGCGGGAAAGGGTATACCGCCAATAATTTTCTATCGGGGGAAACCCACGCATCATCACACACTTCATTTAATTTATCTGATTCAGGAAAAACCACATGTAGTTTTTTCACACTCCACATAATACCCTTTTTTGTGGTACTTGTAGTATCAGAAATATGTAAGATCTCCTTCATTGCCCTTAACAAGTAACGTGTGGCCCTAAAGGAAAATACGTTTGTTTCTTCACCGTCGACACTGGAGTCAGTGTCCGTGTCTGTGTCTGTGTCGACCGACTGAGGTAAAAGGACGTTTTAACGCCCCTGACGGTGTTTGAGACGCCTGGACAGGTACTAATTGGTTTGCCGGCCGTCTCATGTCGTCAACCGACCTTGCAGCGTGTTGACATTATCACGTAATTCCTTAAATAAGCCATCCATTCCGGTGTCGACTCCCTAGAGAGTGACATCACCATTACAGGCAATTGCTCCGCCTCCTCACCAACATCGTCCTCATACATGTCGACACACACGTACCGACACACAGCACACACACAGGGAATGCTCTGATAGAGGACAGGACCCCACTAGCCCTTTGGGGAGACAGAGGGAGAGTTTGCCAGCACACACCAAAAACGCTATATTATACAGGGACAACCTTTATATAAGTGTTTTTCCCTTATAGCATTTTAATATATATAGTCATATCGCCAAATAAGTGCCCCCCCCCCCTCTCTGTTTTAACCCTGTTTCTGTAGTGCAGTGCAGGGGAGAGCCTGGGAGCCTTCCCACCAGCATTTCTGTGAGGGAAAATGGCGCTGTGTGCTAAGGAGAATAGGCCCCGCCCCCTTTTCGGCGGGCTTCTTCTCCCGTTTTTCTGAGACCTGGCAGGGGTTAAATACATCCATATAGCCCCCAGGGGCTATATGTGATGTATTTTTAGCCAGAATAAGGTACTATCATTGCTGCCCAGGGCGCCCCCCCCAGCGCCCTGCACCCTCAGTGACCGCTGCTATGAAGTGTGCTGACAACAATGGCGCACAGCTGCAGTGCTGTGCGCTACCTTATGAAGACTGAAAAGTCTTCTGCCGCCGGTTTCTGGACCTCTTCACTTTTCGGCATCTGCAAGGGGGTCGGCGGCGCGGCTCCGGGACGAACCCCAGGGTGAGACCTGTGTTCCGACTCCCTCTGGAGCTAATGGTGTCCAGTAGCCTAAGAAGCCAATCCATCCTGCACGCAGGTGAGTTCACTTCTCTCCCCTAAGTCCCTCGATGCAGTGAGCCTGTTGCCAGCAGGACTCACTGAAAATAAAAAAACCTAACAAAACTTTTACTCTAAGCAGCTCTTTAGGAGAGCCACCTAGATTGCACCCTTCTCGGCCGGGCACAAAAATCTAACTGAGGCTTGGAGGAGGGTCATAGGGGGAGGAGCCAGTGCACACCACCTGATCCTAAAGCTTTTACTTTTGTGCCCTGTCTCCTGCGGAGCCGCTATTCCCCATGGTCCTGACGGAGTCCCCAGCATCCACTTAGGACGTCAGAGAAAACGTGAACCGTGTGGGGTCCTGAGGACCGAGTTTGAGAACCACTGGGCTAGACCAATAGATGATAAGGCACACTGTCAAATGATTAGGACATCAATGGGGGTCAAAGCAAATTGAATGTCTGTATATTGACCCTAAAATCACAGTGTTTTTTTTACTAAAGCCTTCCTCGTAATTCCTCACTCAGGGGCCCTACTCATTTGACGATGCGCCGCCGAGGTGCCCGACGGCCGAAACGGCCGACTAGCGACCCGGCGGCGGGGGGGCAGTGACGGGGGGAGTGAAGTTTCTTCACTCCCCCCATCACGCGGCTGCATTGAAGTGCAGGCAAATATGGACGAGATCGTCCATATTGGCCTGCATGCACAGCCGACGGGAGACCAGCGATGAACGAGCGCGGGGCCGCGCATCGTTCATCGCTGGAGTCTCCACACTGAAAGATATGAACGAGTTCTCGCTCATTTATGAACGAGATCGTTCATATCTTTCAGAAAATCGGCCAGTGTGTTGGGCCTATCACTCATTCAATGCACTCCTCCCCCTTGTGTCTTACCCAGTTCACTCATTAACTCTTCACTATCCTTACCATCAACACGGGGATGTCTAAATAACTGTGGGGTTCATGTGCAGCAAGTCCCCCGACACACACACACACACACACACACACACACACACACACACACACACACACACACACACACACACACACACCATGAAATTGGTTTCCACCCATACTTTATACAATGGGCCTGCCTGTGCAGCGACCTGGCTCCCTGTGATCATCCCATGGTGTCACCTTTCCTGTGATAAGTTTGGAAAGATGGTGCATGTGCAAAATCTTTGCTAGCATCTTTCTGAATATATAACTAGAAAGATGGCACTGTAGGAGGGGCATAGTCAGCTGGTGTGCTGCATGGGCAGGCACAATGGTTAGTGCTGGGTGTGCACTGGTGATAGATACTGTATGCCACTGCACCAGTGCTCCTTGCCTTCTGTCTCTCTCAGCAATTTCATGCTGTTTGCTCATACAATGGACAATTTATCACTGAGAGCTGATTTGTCTCTTCCCCCTTGCCCCTCTTTGACTTACCACTGCCTGCTCCTATCTACAGCAACTTGCCTACTCTTACCCAAGTCCTTATACTATTCATGTTATGTGTGTATTTACACTTTGTTTGTTTGTTTGTTTGTTTGTTTGTTTGTTTGTTTGTTTTATGTGTACCCCATGTACTATGTGGTGCTCGCAATCTAAAATAATATTGGTTCAATACACAAAAGTGCTGCCTCCGATAGTCATACTGTAAGTAATAGGAACACTTTTCCGGCCGAATTATACATAAACATTAATAGTTGCAAGAGAAACATGGTAAAATAAAAGTAGAGAACCCTACTGATGTATCTATTTATCATTTGTTTATGCCTCACAGCTATGGGGTCTATTCATGAAGCAGTGAAAATAGTGGAGAAGTGACCCAGTGGAGAAGTTGCCCATGGCAACCAATCAGTGTTGAGGTAACATTTATAAAGTGCCTTCTATAAAATTATACATAGCAGCTGATTGGTTACCATGGGCAACTTCTCCACTGGCTCACTTCTCTACACTTTTCACTGCTTCATGAATTGACCCCATAAATATGTCTCTTGTTGGTTGGAACTTACAAGAGGTTTGCACTGTGGAATGATGAAGGTACAAGGTACAGCCCAAATGTACTGTACATGTATTTCCTGTCACTCATGCAGAGGCTTACAATTCTCCAGTAACTAGCTCTTTCTAACTTTTCCGCTTTAACACTAATCTTCACAACTCCAACGTGCAATCGCAGTTTGCCAAATTAGGAACTTAGTGGAAACTCAAACATTGCTATCACTCATGGGTGGCCACAGTGATATGTTTGCATAAAGGGCAGTCACTCTGCCCAACCTAAATCATGTCCATGCTGAAATCTAACATGAGGGGCGTGTGTCATCCATGCTTTCCACATCCATCTCCCAGACCAACAGCTACTTGGCAAGCCCTATAGAAAAATGGAGAGTTGGAACGAAGACATATCAAACATATGCTCATTACAATTTGCCCACAATGTTTGACTATAATATACATTGTAAGAGATTAGACTTTTAGAATAATACTTCTTAGTCCAGTTTCATATCGTACGCGTTAAACCTAATCTATGTCTCGCAATGCAGCACACATGACAATCACTGTGACTTGAGCATCAGTTGAAAGAAAATTTAACTAAAGGAGAGTCACATGAGCTTAATAATCCATTCAAATCAACAAAAATTAGAGAGAATTTTTCCTGGTACACTTCCAGCGGTAGATTTAATAAAGCTTTTAAATTGAAAAGTGGTGGTGTTGCTCATAGCAGCCAATCAGATTTTAGCTATTATTTCTCTATTGCAACCTAGAAAATTATAGAAGCTGATTGGTTGCTATGGGTAACACCACCATTTGTCTGTATTAGCTTTAATAAATATACCCCTTTTTGTTATTGTGTGATTACTTATTATGTTGCTAGATTCTATGAATTAAAAACATGTTTTGGGTGTGGCTTGACATGTATGTGTTAGGCAATGGGTTTATCTCAAGGATGACTTTTTAATTCTCTTTGGATACAAGAATGGGAGGGGAGCGGAAAAGAGAAGGACCAAGGCCAGGGACGTCTTATGAGGGGAGGGGGACAGTCGATGTGAAATTTATATGTGGACATGTGCATTAAAGAGTTTTGTACTTTGCCAGTGCCTACTGTACATGCACATGTATCCAGGAACATGGTGTTAGCAACTTTTTCCCAGTGATTTTCCTGCTGCACATGTGCTGGTGCCATATTCCTGGAGATGCAGGTGTAAGGTAAGTATATTGAATGGGTGCAGGGTGTGTGGAGTGGGCGCCCCTTGACTCAGGGGTACAAGTGAATGACATACCGTGCACCTGCTATAGCTACACCACTGACCAAGGGCAGAATGTAATAGCCTGCAAACTGGTGGGGACCTTTAAGTCACTGCAGATTACTGCAATGCCTCCAAATAGCTGTGATAACTGATTCATGGGCTGAGTCGCCAAGCTGCTTATGATGTGATATTAGGTATAAACCCAGAATACATTTCTGGTGCCAATTCACCATTTATTTATTTTTAGTACAAATTTATCTTTTTACAGGTGAATATCTCCAAGCACCCCCACCCCCCTTCCCATTTACAACCAGCACTGGTGGTGTCAGTCTAGGTTGGCTGTGGAAAAATTAGGGGGACAGAAAGAGTGGTGTCCCCACAAATTTGCCATTACCAGCACTAGGCTTTACTAGACAAGGCTGGTGACACTATAGAATGGTGTCCTCCTGTCATAGTGCCAATAGTGCCATAAGTCCAAATGTATTAAGCCTTAACAAGACATAAAGTGGAGATGCATAAAGAGTGATAACGCACCAGCCAATCAGCTCGTAACTGCCATGTTACAGGCTGTGTTTGAAAAATGACAGTTAGGAGCTGGTTGGCTGGTCATTTATCACTCTTTATCCATCTCCACTTTATCTCTTGTTAAGGATTAGTACAATTGGGCCATAGTGCCAGTCAGCTCTAGCAGTACTTCCCAAACCCAGTTCTCAGGACACACTTTCAAACTCATCAAACGACCTAATGTTTTGTATTTTTCAAGCATATTATACACTTTTAGCTTGTAGTTTGGATCTTTGAAGTTCCACAAGTACTTATTTTCAACTTTTTTAAATGCATTCAAAACCTCTCTTTTAACACTTTTTTTTTTTTTTTTCAAAGTCATTGGGGAAAATTTACTAAGATGGGATGTTGCCCATAGCAACCACTCAGATTCCAGGTATTATCTTCTAGAAGGTGCTAGATAAATGAGAGGTAGAATCTGATTGGTTTCTTTGGGCAACATCCTATCTTAAATAGAACTCCCATCTTAGTAAATTTACCCCATTGTCTGTTAAGAATTTTAGAATGTCTGGCAAATCAAGAATGCCTTCTTTTAATTTTGCATCTGACAGTCACGGAAACCTATTAGGTGTATACATAAAAAAAAAGACTAATGAGTAGCTAACTTACATTTTCAATTTGTGGGAAAATGGTATGTGACAATTTTTAAGCAATTTTTTAATGGCAGACCTTTGTATTCTTAGTAAATTGACTGATAGAACGCCCAATCAGATTCAGGCCATAAGGGGGTGCTTGTGCACCCATTGTAAATGCATTATTAAATTCCAAGTATACAAGCACAAATTTGCTTTATGAGTGTTTGTGTTTCAGGACCTTAACTAATAAACACAGTTGCCACAGATATAAAGAGCAGATGGTGCCCCTTCAAAATGTTGCTATGGACCCCTTCATTCCTTGTTTTGCCTCTGTCAAGATATATTTCTTAAATCCTTATGCAAGAAACATTTAGTACCCTGTGTTACAATCACCATTTTGTGTAGCCTTCCTGTCTGTAATACCTGTATTACTTACCCATTCCGCAACTACCTTCTCTAATAGATAGCAAAAGGCATCTCTCTCCTTATCTCAATCCCAGGGTTGCAGTCAGGTAGCTACTGAGGTCACTGGTGCATCAAATTCAGCAGGCACCTGTATTTTAAGAGCACTCAGAGCACCTTCTGACATATTGTACTAGGTTTTCTGTGCTTCCTGACCAGTGTTCTCCTGTGTTAATTCCTCATCTTATTTGATCATTCTCCAAGATGTTGCACTACTCTGTCTACTATTAAAGACCTGTCACTACAAGAGGCTCTTCTGGGAGTATTGACCTGCATCATAGCCAGATTAAAGGGGGGGGGGGGGGGGGGGGGGGTGCACAGGGGATACTATACCCTGGGCCCCCCTCTATCAGGAGGTGCCCTGGCCAAAGCACACTGACAGCACTAGCTCTCCCTCTTGTACAGGAGCAGAACCAGGCAGTCGGAAATCAAGCAGGACAGTATGCAGTGCAAGCAGACACAGAAGTATCAGGTTTCATGAGCTACTAACGGAGCTTCCCAACCAGACAAAAGATAGGAGGGGGGAGAGAGCTGTATGTGACCCAGGGATCCCAGATTCTCATTCTCCCTCTCTGGCTCCTATGTAACCTGTTATCTTATGATAGCATTTTGGTCTAGACAGACACATACACAGAATCCTCCTGAATCCTGTCCCAGTGTGTAAGTAGAACAGAGACTGCTGCTATTCTTGCATGTGACAAAATAAATTATAGATTTAATTTTTTATATGTATTTTAAGGTTGTTTAAGTTGCATTTGTTCCAGCGCCATGGGTGTTTCAGCACCTCCCATTACATGTGCTGCCGTGAACAATGTCTATATACAGACTTTTTCAGATTTATGGAGGGGACTCTCAATTATTTTTAAAATATTGCTCTGATGTTTCTATGGATCCCTGGTGAATACCGGGAAAGGGGGGAGGTTGTGGGGGGCAACTTGTGTCTAGTGATTTATCCTGTACTACTCCCCTCATCTGATTTATCACTGACTGTGGTTCAATAATAATTCTTGATCCATTTCTGTTATGCCTAATGGTCAAGTTGTCATTGATTTTCATATCCAGGCATTTGCTTTCAGAAATAATAATACAAAATACAGAGCAGGATTTGCAGTGATGGATGTTTATACCAAACAGTTGCATTAGCTTTTAATAATGAAAATTATTTATTTTGAATAAAATATACATAATGTACGGCTTTAACCCATTTTCCCTGAATATTTATTAACAAAATGTAGTGGGAAATTCTCAGAATACAGATTTTATTTTAGGATTACCATATAAATTAAGTTTCCACAGCAGCGGCGGCTCCAGAGGGTTACTTTTAATGTATATCAATAAAATGTAATTAATTTTTAAATACAGAATGCCCCAGCAAAAAGAGTCTTGTTCTCTGTCCCTAATTACCAAGCTTTAGATGGTGTTAGCCAAGTTTCAGTAGGGGGATCAGTATGATAACTCTTACTTGCACATGCTCGTTTGATGATAGCGAATGCGTAGTAATAATGATGTGTCTGAACCCAGAAGTAAAGTGATAGTAGAAGCCAGGGGCTTAGCCAGAACTTTGTGGGCCCCAGGGGCGGATTGGGAACTAAAAGTGGCCCTGGAAAAATTTCATGAAGTGGCCTCATGTGGGCGGCACCAAATCAATGATAGGCAGAACCAACACCAAAGTAGGCAGGATTCGTACACAGGGCCATAACTAGAGGGGCGTGATATGTGCCGCCGTGAAGGGTCCTGAGGGCAGCAAATAGTGTGTGTGTGTGTGTGTGTGTATATATATATATATATATATAGATGTGCACTGGACAGGATACACACTGGAAGATATTTTCCATAGATATGAGCGATAACGATGATTGTGAACGATCAAATCGTTCAGATCGTTCTAGTGTGTACACAGCAAATAATGAACGATGCACGCGCCGGTGGTCGTTAGAAGCAGATTGTCAGTCGGCCATGCATACAGCTCAATTTCCTCAATCCCAGCAGAGCAGATCATTCGTTGATCAAATCGTTTGTAAAAACGCTCAGTGTGTATCAATCTCGTTTGTTAGGGAGTTCAAGGGAAATTGCTCTTCTTCCACATTATTCATCTTTCACACCTTTCAAGTCTTCTAGTGTGTATGGGCTTTAAGTGACAGAGCAGCGGCACAAATTCATTGCACATTACATCGCACAGTAGTGTCCGTTATTCACATTACACCACACAGTAGTACTCCTTAATCCTTATACACGTTACGCCAGACAGCAGAGCCCTTATATACGTTACGCAAGACAGCAGAGCCCTTATACACGTTACACCAGACAGCAGAGCCCTAGTACACACTACGCCAGACAGCAGAGCCCTATTACATGTTACGCCAGACAGCAGAGCCCTTATATACCTTACGCCAGACAGCAGAGCCCTTATACACCTTACGCCAGATAGCAGAGCCCTTATACACGTTACGTCACACAGCAGAGCCCTTATACACATTTCACTAGACAGCAGAGCCCTAATACACATTACACCACACGAGAGCCCTTATACACATTACACCACATAAAAGAGCCCTTATACATATTATGCCAATCAGAAGTAACCACACTATAACACATAAATGACACTCAGTTTAAATGTATATAGCTCCTTTTGGAAAAAGTAACTGGAGCCGTGCTGTCACTGTATAGAAAAGAAGGTGCTGCAGCTGTCCCTACCTTTACCTATTAGCGGTGCCAGGATCTGAATGGTGTGATCAATGTAATTTCTCCCTTAGGGCTGCAGAGTGCGGAAAGCCCCAAGCAGACAGCGATGTCCGGCTGTGTTGTTCATGGCTCTCCTTAGCTCAGTCTCCTGTTCAGTCTTCTCCCCCAACAGGTACTAGGGGGTATATTCAATTAGGGTCGGATCCATTCTGACATGCATTTGTCGGAATGGATCCGACAACCCCTATTCAATCCCATCTCAATTCGACTTTAAAAAAAGTCTAATTGAGATGAGACCTGTGAGCAGAGGAGAGGGGAGAGACCAGCAGGGAGAGCTGCGGGCAGACGGAGGAGAGCAGCGCTACAACAGCGCTGCAGAAGGATGTCTCACAGCTGCCAGACCTCACAGCAGTGTCCACCCGGCTCCAGCAAGCGTGACCTCACTTGCTGGAGCTGGGTGGATGCTCCTGTGAGCGGCGCGGCTGTGACACATCCTCCTGCAGCGCTGTGCTGTAGCGCTGCTGTCCCCCGTCTGCCCACAGCTCTCCCCCCTCTCCTCCTCTAAGGTCCCTCATCTCAGTCTGACATTTTTTTATGTCGGACTGAGATGGTCAGAAACGGGGCCAAATCCTGTCGAATTTGGACCCGTTTCCCTCAAAAGTACATAAATCGGCCGCTATACCGCCGATTCACGTACTATTAGACAAGTCGAATTCCCCGACTTGTCGAATAAAAATAGCGGGGACTGAATAGGTCGAATCACGATTCAACCTTAAAAAGTCGAAAACTGACGTCTTTTCGACAGACGGCAGCTTTCGACCCTTATTGAATATACTCCTAGGAGTGTGTGGAGCCTACACTGCAGCGTTAACTTGCTTAGTCAACAGTATACAGAGACTTCACCGGTGGCACTTCAAATGTGGTATGGGCCTTCAGCCAATTGGAGGCTAGCTTGCAGAGCAGCAGCCAATCAGGAGTGGCTGCTACTGATTGGTTGCCGGTCCACAAGCCCTGATTAGGTGGCGGATGGTACCACTTTTGAAGTGCCACCGGTGATGTCTCTATCTCTATGGCTGCCCGCCAAGTAAATGAGCAGCACCATGCATATCACTGTCACCCGCCCCGCCCCCCCTGTCACCTCCCATTAATACAACCCTGAAATGGAAGGCATTAGGGTGTGTCTGTGCACACAATGCACACCCCATGCGCACTCCTATGGTCGCGGGTGCAGCTAATGGGTAGGGGGTTGTGAGGGGAGAGAATACAGAAGAGGGTAGCCTATATATACACGGCTGCCATCAGAAATTATGGGGCCAGGGACTGACAAAATAGACAGGTATCCCTGTTGTCAGCCCAGGTAGCAAAACATACCCCACCGTACTGATGTACCATCCCAGTATTCCCTATGGATGTTAGAGAAAACGAGATTTATGGTAAGAACTTACCTTTGTTAAATCTCTTTCCGCGATCCACTGGGCTCCACAAGGATAGACATTGGGGTGTAGAGTAGGATCCTGTTCCGAGGCACCAACAGGTTCAAAGCTTTGACTGTTACCAGAATGCACAGCGCCGCCTCCTCTATAACCCCGCCTTCCTGCACAGGAGCTCAGTTTTTAGTTAACCAGCCCAATGCAGTAGCAGGAAAAGACACGACAACAGTTAGTAGCCACATACACCACACTCTCACGACAGGAGAAGTGTCAGCGGCTAATGCTATACCAACCCAAAGAAGCTAAGTGCGTCAGGGTGGGCGCCTTGTGGAGCCCAGTGTACCTCGCAGAAAGAGTTTTAACAAAGGTAAGTTCTTACCATAAAACTCATTTTCTGCTGCGGGGTACACTGGGCTCCACAAGGAATGGACAATGGGGATGTCCTAAAGCAGTTCCTTATGGGAGGGGACGCACTGTAGCGGGCACAAGAACCCGGCGTCCAAAGGAAGCCTCCTGAGAAGCGGCAGTATCGAAGGCATAGAACCTTATGAACGTGTTCAATGAGGACCACGTAGCCGCCTTGCACAATTGTTCAAGGGTAGCACCACGGCGGGCCGCCCAAGAAGGTCCAACAGACCGAGTAGAATGGGCCGAAATGTGAGCAGGAGCCGACAGACCAGCCCTCATTGTTAGGCGCGGCGGTCTTTGTCCGCGCTCTGACCGAGCAGCGGTCACGGCCGCCGCGCCTCTCGCTCTGTCTGCTTCCGCACGGCGCCTAACAACGCCGGGACGCCATGCGCGCGATAGCCGCCGGGTCCCTGGCAACGCTAGGACGCCGTGCGCCCAGGGCCGCCGGGTCCATGGCAACGGGGACGCCACATGCGTTCCCCGTTGCCATGAGAGTACTCACACCTGTTCTCCCCTGGTCGTGCAGCAAGGCAGCTGCACGACATTCATCAATCAGGCTCTGCACTGCCATTGGAGGGTTCCCTGTTATATGCCTCCTCAGTGCCTCACACAAACGCCGGTGATAGCTTCCTGCATGCTGTTCCTGCCTGGTAACGTTTGTTCCTGATTTGGCTGTATCTGGTCGATCCTGCTCCCTGGGCTCCCGAGTCCTGGAGTTCTGAAGCCGGTCCTGGGAATCCTTCCTAACCAAAACGAACCTGTTGCAGTCATCCGAGGGTTCTCGTTATTTGGGGTTCTCTCCCGGTTTTGTGAGTAGCGGCTTCTGTCGCGAGTTGCGGCCTAGGCCGCCTTTACTTGTATTTCTTTTGTGTTGGAGGTTTTTGCGGAGGTTTCCGCTTTTCACTGTCCTCCCCGGAACTCGGCGGTGCCGTGTAGGGGAACGGACTGTGGTATCATTTGTTGTCCTTTTTCCTTGGCAGCGTGCCGCACATACCTTTAGTTTTAGGGTAGTTAGTAGCCCCTAGCTTCTGTTAGTTTTAGTTAGAGGTCCCCTTGTTATTACCCTGTCTCGGTTCACGCTTTGTCTCTCTCTAAGACCTGGGGGCATCGGAGTTGGGCAGACCTAATCCGCCCTTCAAACGCAACTGCCGTGGGCCCAAGAAACCATAGTCGTTCAGGCGTGAGTCGACCACACGGGTAAGACAACGGAGGTAGGGTGCTAGGGGCTATTCCCGTACCTCTCCTTAGTTCAGCGTCACGTTCTGGTGCTCTGAACTCGCATCACTACATCTCTCCAGTTCTGAGCATCAGGAACGTAACACTCACATAATGTGGTCTTCAGTATGCCGAATGTCGGGATCCCGGCGCACAGTATACCGGCGCCCGAATCCCGACACCCGGCATACCGACAGCTATTCTCCCTCGTGGGGTCCACGACCCCCCTGGAGGGAGAATAAAATAGTGTAGCGCGCCACCGTGCCCACAGCGTGGCGAGCGCAGCGAGCCCACAAGGGTCTCCTTAGCGCTCGCCACGCTGTCAGTATGCCGGCGGATGGGCTCCCGGCGCCGGTATGCTGGTCGCCGGGAGCCCGAGCGCCGGCATACCATACTACACCCCTCACATAAGCATGTGCAATGACCATTCTAATCCATCTGGCCAAAGTCTGCTTGTGAGCAGGCCAGCCCCGTTTGTGAAATCCAAACAGTACAAAGAGAGAATCAGATTTCCTAATGGAAGCAGTTATCTTCACATAGATACGGAGAGCCCGTACCACATCCAAAGACTTCTCTTTGGGAGACAGATCAGGAGAAACAAATGCCGGAACCACAATCTCCTGGTTAAGGTGGAACGAGGAAACCACCTTAGGTAAATATCCGGGACGAGTCCTAAGAACCGCCAGTTCACGGTGAAATATCAGATATGGGGAACTACAGGACAAGGCACCCAAATCCGACACTCTTCTAGCTGAAGCAATAGCCAGCAGAAACACCACCTTAAGGGAAAGCCACTTAAGAACAGCTGAACCAAGAGGTTCAAACGGAGACTCTTGTAACGCCTCCAAAACCACCGACAAGTCCCAAGGAGCCACAGGCGGGACATAGGGAGGTTGGATACGCAACACACCCTGAGTAAAGGTATGCACATCAGGTAAGGTCGCAATTTTCTTCAAAAAAAGTTCTTCTTAGGGCTGCCTGGAGCAGCCCCTCTGTTATGTGCCTGCTTACTGCAGCACCAACTACAAAACTGAGCTCCTGTGCAGGGAGGCGGGGTTATAGAGGAGGCGGCACTGTGCATTCTGGGAACAGTCAAAGCTTTGAGCCTGTTGGTGCCAAGGATCAAGATCCTACTCTACACCCCAATGTCTATCCTTGTGGAGCCCAGTGTACCCCGCAGCAGAAAAAGCAAATCACGCTGTGATATCAAACACTGGGCTCAATTTCAGAACATGGGTGCCCTGGCCTGGGCTAGCAGTTTTACTATCCACGTGGACATCTATGGGGAATAATAACCTGTGGTGAGCAGAGCAAGCCCGCAAGGGTACACCTTTTAATGTTTTGAACAGGCTTAATGATGTTTTGAAGCAGTTTAGTTATGCTAATCTAGGGGGTCCCATGTTCTGTACCTGAACCCAAACACTGTCCTACCACACAGCATATTCAGTGACCGCACACTACTGCAACGTCAACCAGTGACAAGCAGAGCCCAGAGTGAAAATTTCCTTTGTACCCCCTCTACAAAAAATGTAACATATCTCCATGTAAGCATAATGATACGTAGCGCAACACATAACACATATCGAATCTCTAACCTTTTGCCTTTTTTACCCAGATTGTGTACTTTTTCCTGCATTTTTAATCTTAATTCAATAAGTGTGCTAAGTACTTGGGATTAGTATTTTTACTGACCCTCCCTACACTACATAAGGGATCCTTCTATACCATCCACCACTACATTACTGACCCTTCTACACCCTACACTACAATATTGACCCCTCTACACCCTACACTACATTACTGACTCTTCTACACCCTACACTACTATACTGACTCCTCTACACTACATCACTGACCCCTCTATACCTGACATTACTAACTCTTCTACACCCTACACTACATTACTGACTCCTTTACACTACATAACTGACCCCTCTACACCCTACACTACATTACTGACCCATCTACACCCTACACTACATTATTGACTCCTCTACACTACATCACTAACCCCTCTACACCCTACACTACTGACCCTTCTACACCCTACACTACTGACTCCTCTACACTACATCACTAACCCCTCTACACCCTACACTACTGACCCTTCTACACCCTACACTACATTACTGACTCCTCTACACTACATTACTGACCCCTCTACACCCTACACTACATTACTGACACTTCAACACCCTACACTACTGAACCTTCTACACCCTACACTACATTACTGACTCTTCTATACTACATCACTGACCCCTCTACACCCTACACTACATTATTTACTCCTCTACACTACATCACTAACCCCTCTACACCCTACACTATTGACCCTTCTACACCCTACACTACATTACTGACTCCTCTACACTACATCACTGACCCCTCTACACCCTACACTACATTATTGACTCGTCTACACTACATCACTAACCCCTCTACACCCTACACTACTGACCCTTCTACACCCTACACTACATTACTGACTCCTCTTCACTACATCACTGACCCCTCTACACCCTACACTACATTATTGACTCCTCTACACTACATCACTAACCCCTCTACACCCTACACTACTGACCCTTCTACACCCTACACTACATTACTGACTCCTCTACACTACATCACTGACCCCTCTACACCCTACACTACATTATTGACTCCTCTACACTACATCACTAACCCCTCTACACCCTACACTACTGACCCTTCTACACCCTATACTACATTACTGACTCCTCTACACTACATCACTGACCCCTCTACACCCTACACTACATTATTGACTCCTCTACACTACATCACTAACCCCTCTACACACTACACTACTGACCCTTCTACACCCTACACTACATTACTGACTCCTCTACACTACATCACTAACCCCTCTACACCCTACACTACTGACCCTTCTACACCCTACACTACATTACTGACTCCTCTACACTACATCACTGACCCCTCTACACCCTACACTACTGACCCTTCTACACCCTACACTACATTACTGACTCCTCTACACTACATCACTGATCCCTCTACAGCCTACACTACATTATTGACTCCTTTACACTACATAACTGACCCCTCTACACCCTACACTACATTACTGACCCATCTACACCCTACACTACATTATTGACTCCTCTACACTACATCACTAGCCCCTCTACACCCTACACTACTGATCCTTCTACACCCTACAATACTGACTCCTCTACACTACACCACTAACCCCTCTACACCCTACACTACTGACCCTTCTACACCCTACACAACATTACTGACTCCTCTACACTACATCACTGACCCCTCTACACCCTACACTACATTACTGACACTACAACACCCTACACTACTGAACCTTCTACACCCTACACTACATTACTGACTCCTCTACACTACATCACTAACCCCTCTACACCCTACACTACTGACCCTTCTACACCCTACACTACATTACTGACTCCTCTACACTACATCACTGACCCCTCTACACCCTACACTACATTATTGACTCCTCTACACTACATCACTAACCCCTCTACACCCTACACTACTGACCCTTCTACACCCTATACTACATTACTGACTCTTCTACACTACATCACCGACCCCTCTACACCCTACACTACATTATTGACTCCTCTACACTACATCACTTACCCCTCTACACACTACACTACTGACCCTTCTACACCCTACACTACATTACTGACTCCTCTATACTACATCACTAACCCCTCTACACCCTACACTACTGACCCTTCTACACCCTACACTACATTACTGACTCCTCTACACTACATCACTGACCCCTCTACACCCTACACTACTGACCCTTCTACACCCTACACTACATTACTGATTCCTCTACACTACATCACTGACCCCTCTACACCCTACACTACTGACCCTTCTACACCCTACACTACATTACTGACTCCTCTACACTACATCACTGACCCCTCTACACCCTACACTACTGACCCTTCTACACCCTACACTACATTACTGACTCCTCTACACTACATCACTGATCCCTCTACACCCTACACTACATTATTGACTCCTTTACACTACATAACTGACCCCTCTACACCCTACACTACATTACTGACCCATCTACACCCTACACTACATTATTGACTCCTCTACACTACATCACTAACCCCTCTACACCCTACACTACTGATCCTTCTACACCCTACAATACTGACTCCTCTACACTACACCACTAACCCCTCTACACCCTACACTACTGACCCTTCTACACCCTACACAACATTACTGACTCCTCTACACTACATCACTGACCCCTCTACACCCTACACTACATTACTGACACTACAACACCCTACACTACTGAACCTTCTACACCCTACACTACATTACTGACTCTTCTACACTACATCACTGACCCCTCTACACCCTACACTACATTATTGATTCCTCTACACTACATCACTAACCCCTCTACACCCTACACTACTGACCCTTCTACACCCTACACTACATTACTGACTCCTCTACACTACATCACTGACCCCTCTACACCCTACACTACATTATTGACTCCTCTACACTACATCACTAACCCCTCTACACACTACACTACTGACCCTTCTACACCCTATACTACATTACTGACTCCTCTACACTACATCACTGACCCCTCTACACCCTACACTACATTATTGACTCCTCTACACTACATCACTTACCCCTCTACACACTACACTACTGACCCTTCTACACCCTACACTACATTACTGACTCCTCTACACTACATCACTAACCCCTCTACACCCTACACTACTGACCCTTCTACACCCTACACTACATTACTGACTCCTCTACACTACATCACTGACCCCTCTACACCCTACACTACTGACCCTTCTACACCCTACACTACATTACTGATTCCTCTACACTACATCACTGACCCCTCTACACCCTACACTACTGACCCTTCTACACCCTACACTACATTACTGACTCCTCTACACTACATCACTGACCCCTCTACACCCTACACTACATTATTGACTCCTTTACACTACATAACTGACCCCTCTACACCCTACACTACATTACTGACCCATCTACACCCTACACTACATTATTGACTCCTCTACACTACATCACTAACCCCTCTACACCCTACACTACTGATCCTTCTACACCCTACAATACTGACTCCTCTACACTACACCACTAACCCCTCTACACCCTACACTACTGACCCTTCTACACCCTACACTACATTACTGACTCCTCTACACTACATCACTGACCCCTCTACACCCTACACTACATTACTGACACTACAACACCCTACACTACTGAACCTTCTACACCCTACACTACATTACTGACTCTTCTACACTACATCACTGACCCCTCTACACCCTACACTACATTATTGACTCCTCCACACTACATCACTAACCCCTCTACACCCTACACTACTGACCCTTCTACACCCTACACTACATTACTGACTCCTCTACACTACATCACTGACCCCTCTACACCCTACACTACATTATTGACTCCTCTACACTACATCACTAACCCCTCTACACCCTACACTACTGACCCTTCTACACCCTACACTACATTACTGACTCCTCTACACTACATCACTGACCCCTCTACACCCTACACTACATTATTGACTCCTCTACACTACATCACTAACCCCTCTACACCCTACACTACTGACCCTTCTACACCATACACTACATTACTGACTCCTCTACACTACATCACTGACCCCTCTACACCCTACACTACATTATTGACTCCTCTACACTACATCACTAACCCCTCTACACCCTACACTACTGACCCTTCTACACCCTACACTACATTACTGACTCCTCTACACTACATCACTGACCCCTCTACACCCTACACTACATTATTGACTCCTCTACACTACATCACTAACCCCTCTACACCCTACACTACTGACCCTTCTACACCCTACACTACATTACTGACTCCTCTACACCCTACACTACTGACCCTTCTACACCCTACACTACATTATTGATTCCTCTACACTACATCACTGACCCCTCTACACCCTACACTACTGACCCTTCTACACCCTACACTACATCACTGACCCCTCTACACCCTACACTACATTATTGACTCCTCTACACTACATCACTAACCCCTCTACACCCTACACTACTGACCCTTCTACACTCTACACTACATTACTGACTCCTCTACACTACAACACTGACCCCTCTACACTACATCACTGACCCCTCTACACCCTACACTACATCACTAACCCCTCTACACCCTACACTACTGACCCTTCTACACCCTACACTACATTACTGACTCCTCTACACTACATCACTGACCCCTCTACACCCTACACTACATTATTGACTCCTCTACACTACATCACTAACCCCTCTACACCCTACACTACTGACCCTTCTACACCCTACACTACATTACTGACTCCTCTACACTACATCACTGACCCCTCTACACCCTACACTACATTATTGACTCCTCTACACTACATCACTAACCCCTCTACACCCTACACTACTGACCCTTCTACACTCTACACTACATTACTGACTCCTCTACACTACATCACTGACCCCTCTACACCCTACACTACTGACCCTTCTACACCATACACTACATTACTGACTCCTCTACACTACATCACTGACCCCTCTACACCCTACACTACATTATTGACTCCTCTACACTACATCACTAACCCCTCTACACCCTACACTACTGACCCTTCTACACTCTACACTACATTACTGACTCCTCTACACTACATCACTGAACCCTCTACACCCTACACTACATCACTAACCCCTCTACACCCTACACTACTGACCCTTCTACACCCTACACTACATTACTGACTCCTCTACACTACAACACTGACCCCTCTACACCCTACACTACATTATTGACTCCTCTACACTACATCACTAACCCCTCTACACCCTACACTACTGACCCTTCTACACCATACACTACATTACTGACTCCTCTACACTACATCACTGACCCCTCTACACCCTACACTACATTATTGACTCCTCTACACTACATCACTAACCCCTCTACACCCTACACTACTGACCCTTCTACACCCTACACTACATTACTGACTCCTCTACACCCTACACTACTGACCCTTCTACACCCTACACTACATTACTGACTCCTCTACACTACATCACTGACCCCTCTACACCCTACACTACATTATTGACTCCTCTACACTACATCACTAACCCCTCTACACCCTACACTACTGACCCTTCTACACCATACACTACATTACTGACTCCTCTACACTACATCACTGACCCCTCTACACCCTACACTACTGACCCTTCTACACCCTACACTACATTACTGACTCCTCTACACCCTACACTACTGACCCTTCTACACCATACACTACATTACTGACTCCTCTACACTACATCACTGACCCCTCTACACCCTACACTACATTACTGACTCCTCTACACTACATCACTGACCCCTCTACACCCTACACTACATTATTGACTCCTCTACACTACATCACTAACCCCTCTACACCCTACACTACTGACCCTTCTACACCATACACTACATTACTGACTCCTCTACACTACATCACTGACCCCTCTACACCCTACACTACATTATTGACTCCTCTACACTACATCACTAACCCCTCTACACCCTACACTACTGACCCTTTGACACCCTACACTACATTACTGACTCCTGTACACTACATCACTGACCCCTCTACACCCTACACTACATTATTGACTCCTCTACACTACATCACTAACCCCTCTACACCCTACACTACTGACCCTTCTACACCCTACACTACATTACTGACTCCTCTACACCCTACACTACTGACCCTTCTACACCCTACACTACATTACTGATTCCTCTACACTACATCACTGACCCCTCTACACCCTACACTACATTATTGACTCCTCTACACTACATCACTAACCCCTCTACACCCTACACTACTGACCCTTCTACACCCTACACTACATTACTGACTCCTCTACACTACATCACTGACCCCTCTACACCCTACACTACATTATTGACTCCTCTACACTACAATACTAACCCCTCTACACCCTACACTACTGACCCTTCTACACCCTACACTACATTACTGACTCCTCTACACTACATCACTGACCCCTCTACACCCTACACTACATTATTGACTCCTCTACACTACATCACTAACCCCTCTACACCCTACACTACTGACCCTTCTACACCATACACTACATTACTGACTCCTCTACACTACATCACTGACCCCTCTACACCCTACACTACATTATTGACTCCTCTACACTACATCACTAACCCCTCTACACCCTACACTACTGACCCTTCTACACCCTACACTACATTACTGACTCCTTTACACCCTACACTACTGACCCTTCTACACCATACACTACATTACTGACTCCTCTACACTACATCACTGACCCCTCTACACCCTACACTACATTACTGACTCCTCTACACTACATCACTGACCCCTCTACACCCTACACTACATTATTTACTCCTCTACACTACATCACTAACCCCTCTACACCCTACACTACTGACCCTTCTACACCATACACTACATTACTGACTCCTCTACACTACATCACTGACCCCTCTACACCCTACACTACATTATTGACTCCTCTACACTACATCACTAACCCCTCTACACCCTACACTACTGACCCTTCTACACCCTACACTACATTACTGACTCCTCTACACTACATCACTGACCCCTCTACACCCTACACTACATTATTGACTCCTCTACACTACATCACTAACCCCTCTACACCCTACACTACTGACCCTTCTACACCCTACACTACATTACTGACTCCTCTACACCCTACACTACTGACCCTTCTACACCCTACACTACATTACTGATTCCTCTACACTACATCACTGACCCCTCTACACCCTACACTACATTATTGACTCCTCTACACTACATCACTAACCCCTCTACACCCTACACTACTGACCCTTCTACACCCTACACTACATTACTGACTCCTCTACACCCTACACTACTGACCCTTCTACACCCTACACTACATTACTGACTCCTCTACACTACATCACTGACCCCTCTACACCCTACACTACATTATTGACTTCTCTACACTACATCACTAACCCCTCTACACCCTACACTACTGACCCTTCTACACCCTACACTACATTACTGACTCCTCTACACTACATCACTGACCCCTCTACACCCTACACTACTACCCTTCTACACTACATTACTGACTCCTCTACACTACATCACTAACCCCTCTACACCCTACACTACTGACCCTTCTACACCCTACACTACATTATTGACTCCTCTACACTACATCACTAACCCCTCTACACCCTACACTACTGACCCTTCTACACTTTACACTACACTACTGACTCTTCTACACTACATCACTGACCCCTCTACACCCTACACTACTAACCCTTCTACACCCTACACTAGATTACTGACTCCTCTACACTACATCACTGACCCATCTACACCCTACACTACATTACTGACTCCTCTACACTACATCACTGACCCCTCTACACCCTACACTACATTACTGAACCTTAAATTAAGTGCTTTGGAGCACACTATTGCCATAGTGTGCTCCAAAGCAGGTATAGTAAAGTACCACCTTTGTTGGGGATCACTGCATCCATCATGTAACCCCACCACCAACACCTATCCCCATTATATCCCAGACCACACGCAACCATTCAGGCATGGTGGAATTTGTTGCTGTAAAGCAGAGGCACAACAAGCTCCAGCATTCCTGGACTTGTGTGATTCCACTATGTTAATATCACAATGCTTACATTGGACAAAGGCTCACAGCAACAGTACATCACAAAATGTCACCTGCAATAGGGGTGTCACTATATGCACCCAATACTACAGAAATAAAAAAAATGCCCCCGTTGTGTCTGTACCCCCATACATGGCAGCGGGGACTCACCCTGCTGCTGCTGTACAGATGATGGAACTTGTAAGTAAGCATCGCTGCCTGTTGCATGTAGCAGCAGTGAGTTCCTCCTATACAGCGTTCTTTCAGTGCTGCTCCAATTCAGTGTGGAAGCAGCCAGGAGGAATGAGGATCTCCCGCCGAACTGCTTTCAACTTACACTGAAGTCAGAACGCGGCGGCGGTTGGTGGAAACACGCTAGATGCCGAGGTGCGGGGCTCCTCTCCCTCCCTTTATGCTGCTCCTCCCAGAGTACCGGGTCGGTGCCTGAGAGAGGTCAGGCATGAGGTTCTCACTTGGGAGACTGGGCAGCACTAAAGCCGTGGAGTGGACTCTGCTGTTACTGATCGGAGCGGGCAGCTGGAGTTGCAAACAGGAAAAGGAGTAAACTACCTTGAAAATGACAAGCACAACCGCAACACTGCAGGTAGAAAACAGATCCCCCGTACCAGCACCGACCATGAGCCAATCGCAGCTCACGGACCGACAGCTAATCAAGGCGGCCACTCGGATTGGCTGTGGGTCTGTGAGATGCAACTGACTTACGGTCGGCTCCAACTTTAAAATGATGGCGCTGACTGATGCTCCACAATCTGCTGCGGAGCCCCATCTCTGTTCGGGCCCAGGGCAGAAATCCCTGCAGTCCCTCTTTGATAGCAGCCGTGTGTGTGTGTGGGAGGTGGGGGGAAGGGGTCACAGTTGCTGCGGAGGGGGGAGGGGGATTTAGGGCTCTGAGGGGAGAGATCCAGGAGAGGGTAGCCTGGGGGGGGGGGTCGTGCGTGCTGCGAATGGGGGGAGGGGAGGATTTGGGGCTCTGAGGGTAGAGATACAGGAGAGGATAGCCTGTGGGGGGAGGGGGGGTTAGTGGGTGCCCCAAATGGGGGGAGGGGTGGTTTGGGGCTCTGAAGGGAGAGATACAGTAAAGGGTAGCCTGTGGGGGGAGGGGGGGGGTTGTGGGTGCCGCAAATGGGGGGAGGGGTGGTCTGGGGCTCTGAAGGGAGAAATACCGGAAAGGGGAGCCTGTACGGGGGAGGGGTGGGGTGCTGCGAATGGGAGGCTCTGGGGGAAGAGATACAGGAGAGGGTAGCCTGTTGGGGGGAGGGGGGTTCGTGGGTGCCGCGAATGAGGGGAGGGGTGGTTTGGGTCTCTGAAGGGAGAGATACAGGAGAGGGTAGCCTGTGGGGGATGGGGGGATGGGGGGTTGTGGGTGCCACGAATGGGGGGAGGGGTGGGCTTGGAACTCTGAAGGGAGAGATACAGGAGAGGGTAGCCTGTTGGGGGGAGGGGGGTTCGTGGGTGCCGCGAATGAGGGGAGGGGTGGTTTGGGTCTCTGAAGGGAGAGATACAGGAGAGGGTAGTCTGTGGGGGGAGTCGTGGGTGCCGCAAATGGGGGAGGGGTGGTTTGGGTCTCTGAAGGGAGATACAGGAGAGGGTAACCTGTGGGGGGAGGGGGTTGCGCATGCCGCGAATGGGGGGAGGGTGGGTATGGGGCTCTTAAAGAAGAGATACTGGAGAGGGTAGGCTGTGGGGGAGGGGAGGGGGTCGTGGGTGCCGCAAATGGGGGGAGGGGTGATTTTGGGCTTTGAAGGGAGAGCTACAGGAGAGGGTCACCTTTGGGGGGAGGGGTGGGGGTCGCGGGCACCGCGAATGGGAGGGAGGGGTGGTTTGCGGCTCCGAGGGGAGAGATACTGTTGAGGGTAGCCTGTGGATGGAGGGTAGGTCGCGGGTGCCGTGAATGGGGAGGGCGTTTGGACTTTGAAGCAGTGTGAAGGGAACCTGTGGGATGGGGTGTCACAGAGCTTTTGGTGCAGTGGGAGGGAGGGAAGAGAGCAGAGCAGGAAAGAAAAATTGAGGGTGGAGAGGGGAGGAGACAAGCAGGCCTGGACTAGAGTGACAGGAAGGAGAGAGCGGCCACTCACTGCAGTGCATGGCCATGTGTCAGTCTCTGCTGCGCTGTTCTGTCTGGGCGGGTGCCGACCGGGGACTGGAGGAGCTCTGTCTTCGGCTGCAGAAGCACTGAGCTCCTCCAAGCTGCTGTCTGTCTCTGATATGTCCTGACATGCTGCCTATGCCTGTCGGGGATTATAGCAAATGTCACTCACGTGCCACTGGGGGCGGGATCACATGCTGCATTCGGCCCCGCAATCCAACTGGCCTCCCAGGAAACTCCCCATGACTTTAATGGCCAATCCGGCCCTGGTAGGCCCCATAGCAACATTTTGAAGGGCCCCCGTCCTAATTTGACTGAGAGAGACACCTCTCCACAGAAGTTGTTAATGTTATGCCCCATAATAGTGGTCTAATTTATTTTATGAACCATAGCCATGCCCAAGATCATGTTATGTCACACTGTAGGGCTGCTAGTACACATTATTCCACCAGTGGCAAATTAGGCACTTGTTTGGGGGGGTTCACTACGGCTGGCCGGCGGTCGGGCTCCCGGCGACCAGCATACCGGCGCCGGGAGGCCGACCGCCGGCTTACCGACAGTGTGGCGAGCGCAAATGAGCCCCTTGCGGGCTCGCTGCGCTCGCCACGCTACGGGCACGGTAGCGCACTACGCGCGCCACACTATTTTATTCTCCCTCTATGGGGGTCGTGGACCCCCACGAGGGAAAATAAGTGTCGGTATGCCGTCTGTCGGGCTCCCGGCGCCGGTATACTGAGCGCCGGGAGCCTGACCGCCGGCATACAGAAGACCACCCGTTTGGGGATGGCACTTGGATGCTTATGTTTGTACTGTCAGCCCAAAATGTACCAGTAACTAAAAAATATTTCCACTATTCTGTACCATATGCCATCTTGAATAGAGTGTAAATGGGTAGGACATGCACATACTGCCCCTGCAAGCTGTCCTACTTAGCAAATATCTATACATAATTAAAATTAAATTGGCTATCATCAAATGAGGGTTTATAACCATTCAATAAAAATAATAAAATTAGGCAGGCAGGGGACGCCAGTTATTGTTGTGCCTAGGGGCACCATCAACCCCAGAATCCATCCTTGTAGGCCACACAGTACCCACAATTCATAAAATATTATTCCAGATTATAGTGTCTCCAGTTCATTTTATACCACATTACAATATGCAGGTATATATATTGTAGCCCCAAAGCACAAATTTATTAGGATCCCTATTTGCCACCCAATGGTGAAAAATGGATATAACACATGTAACTGTGGCAGGGAAGGTGGCCCCTCTCAGCTCTTGGCCCCATAGCAGCTGCACTCTCTATGGTATCTACACCCTTGTATATAACACATGTAACTGTGACAGGGAAGGTGGGCCCCTCTCAGCTCTTGGTCCCATAGCAGCTGCACTCTCTATGGTAGCTACGCCTGTGTATATAACACATGTAACTGTGACAGGGAAGGAGGGCCCCTCTCAGCTCTGGGCCCCATAGCAGCTGCACTCCCTGCACCTATGGTAGCTATGTTCGTGTATATAACACATGTAACTGTGACAGGCAGGGCCGGATTAAGGTGTGAGGGGGCCCCTGGGCAACAAACATGTGGGGGCCGCTATCAATACAATCAAAGTGTTTTACTGTGTTAGATAGATAGAAAAGGCGGATACACACTAGGTGATGGGGAATTTCCGTCGACGGATGACTATTTCGTTGAACGATATAGCGTTCAGCGACATAGTGCGTACACACTGAATGTTATTGTTCAACGATAACGTTCAGTGACGTCACCGCCGGCATTCCTGAACATGCAGCTCAGCCCGACATTGACGGGTTGAGCTGCATGTCAGCTCAATATTGGTGATCGATGAACAGCATGCGGGAGTGCGCACCGCTCATGGGTCACCAATATTGCCCCCATACACACTAGATGATATAAACCTAAAAATAAATGATAACGACATTTATGTATTATCGTTTATTTTTTAGGCTAAAATCGGATAGTGTGTACCCCCCTCTGTCACCTCTCCTACATAGGCAGGGTCTCTCTCACACACACATGCAAGGTCACATAAACACATACTGTACATACAGGCAGGATCTCACACATACACACCTACACACAAGGTCACATAGATACATACATATATACATATAGGCAGGGTCACGCACATGCACACACACACGTGTGTGTGTGTGTGTGTGTGTGTGTGTGTGTGTGTGTGTGTGTGTGTGTGTGTGTATATGTATATATAATATGTATATATATCCTTCCAAATCAGTCAGCACTCAGTTTCTATACATCCAGCTTCCCCTGGTGCCTGAATCCTCAATCATATACATGTCCAAAGGCGGAAATGAACGGCACTCACAGGGTAAATAGTTACAAAAAGACTGGTATATTATGACGTTTCGGAGTGTCAGTCCCTTCTTCCAGATAACACCAAAATAAAACAAACATGTGCAACTTACCGCCTCATATACCTCCGCTGCTGGTCCACGCCACTCTCACCTCCCAGACGCGCCCGGTGCTGCTGGTCCGCCTCTGGTGAATCACTTCTGGGTACGGGCTTCCGGGCGGTGTCATAACGACGACACTGCCTGCTCTCCAAGACCCGGAGTTCACCATGGCAACCCGGCCACAGGCCGCCCTACAGGGATAGGGGAGAATAGAATGATTTAGCAGCACACCTACATTACCCCACATATAAACAATGTGAAGAACATGCAAAAAAACATATACAGAGAAAATATATATACATTGCAGACAAACACAAAAAAATCAATACACTGTGTTAGCATATTATACTATACAATTGTTCAAAAGCATAGCTTGTTTGTTAACATTACATGATGCTATTCCAATTGATTTTTTCATTAAGCCCATCAGGCACCATAGTATTAAGCCTGAAGATCCAACGCGACTCAGCCAGAAGCAATGCCTTACCCCGATCTCCTCCCCGTAGGGATTCTGGTATATGATCTATAATAAAGTACCTCAGTTCAGATTACCGATGACCTTTAATTTTGAAGTGGCGTGCTAATGGCTGGTCAATGGATCTCACAGGTATAGATAAATCGATACTGGATCGGTGGAGGGCCATGCGATCCCTAAATTTACGTGTGGTTTGACCCACATAGTACAGATTGCAAGGACAATAAATGACATATACTACATGGGTGGTTTTACATGTAAGTACATGACGAATGTCAAACATTTTCCTAGAGCTGGGATGTTTAAAACTTTTACAGGGCGTTATATATTGACATGTGACACAGTTGTAACAACTATAACAGCCATGCAGCTTGGTATATACATTAGGGGGTCTTGAGACTCCCCGACCAGAGATATCAGTTATCATCAGTCTGTCATGTAGATTACAACCTCGTTTAAATGCAGCCATTGGTCTATTCTCCTTGAAACATACCAACTCCTTGTCTGATTTTATTATAGGTCAAAGTGCCTTAGTGGTCTGATTGATAATAGGGCTAGCCACCGTGTACGTACTCACCCATGGAATAATGTGCTTGTCATTACACCTAGATGATTCCAACAATTGGGGTCTAGGAGTCTTAAGTACCTTTTCTTTCTGTAATAGTAGTGTATTCCGATCATACCCCATCGCAATAAATTTATTAATCAAAACATCTAGACGTTCAGGTATCTTAGATTCATCACTTATGATTCTAGCCACCCTCATCATCTGTGATAGCGGGAGACCCCGCTTCAGAGAGGAGGGATGGTGGCTACCTGCCAATAGGAACGTATTGCGGTCTACATCTTTAAAAAAGATGTCCGTTTCAATCCGTCCACCATTGATGATGACTTTTACATCTAGAAACTGCATAACTTCACTACTATATGAGTAAGTGTATTTGATCGGCGTATTGATCTCATTAACCTCCACCATCAAGTAATCAAACTGGTCAGCACCCCCGGTCCATAGAATAAAAATATCATCTATGTGCCGTGTGTACGCCAAAATGTTTTGACTAACCTCAGGTCTATCTAGGAACATACGGTCCTCTGTACCGAACATAAATATATTTGCATATGCCGGGGCCACTGCTGACCCCATGGCACAGCCACGCAGTTGCAAGAAGTATTGGCTATCATACAGGAAATAGTTCCTAAGTAATGTTAGTTCAAGATATTTCATAAACAGACTATGATTAAACACAGATGTATCTAAAAACTGGTGTAGAAAGTGTTTAATTGACGCCAATCCCTCATCATGAGGTATTGACGTATAAAGGTTACAGACGTCTAAGCAGCACATTAAGGTGCCTTCCAGTACCTGTTCAATGTCCAGTAATAATTTAATGAAACTAGTCGTATCTTTAAGGAACGATTTTTTAAGTAATAATAGAGGCTGCAAGATGTAATACAACAGCTGAGCAATATTCTGGTACAGCGAATCTCGGGCGGAGATAATAGGCCGTCCCGGTGGCCTTTCCATATTTTTGTGCAACTTGGGCAGCGTATACAGGACAGGGATTTTAGGATACTCTCTATAATATTTTCTAAAGTGCTGAAGAAATTACTCCATCTTTGACAGCTGTCTCCAGAACAGATCGCAGTTCCGCTTGGTAACGTTTCATAGGGTCACCTGGTAATTTTTGGTAAACATCGACATCCGCAAGTTGTCGCTCAATTTCACTGCGATACTCGCCTATCCCTTGAATTACGATGGCCCCGCCTTTATCGGCTGGCCTAATGATGATGTCTTCATATTGGGCAAGATTTCTCAGAGCTGTAGCTTCACTTCTCGACAGGTTTTTCTGAATCTTTCCAGGGGCTAATTGGAATCTTGTCACTGACTCGTCTAAAAGACGATTAAAGGTTTTTAACAAAGGATTAAGAGATAAGGGGTCATATGTGGATCTTGAAACAGATTGAATAAATTCTCCAACTCTAGTGGCCTATATATACACAGACACACACACACACACACACACACACACACACACACACACACATATATATATACATGCAGGCAGGGTCACACAAACAGGCAAGGCCACACATAAACACCTGTATAAAGACAGACTGAGGTACTGTACTCCTCGTCCTGCAGCGGCTCCCTCATCTTATGTGGGCATTGGACAAGCAGCCAGCCAGGACAGAACTAGAGCAGTCCGTTGTAGCCCCACCCACTGCTCAGGTCAGAGGAGCATGTGCTGGGCTTCACCAATCCGGGCTCAGCACATGTTCCTCTGACCTCCATCTGTATCCTCACCAGGCCAGTAAGCTCTGCGGCCGCTGCTGTAAATAGAACATTTCTGCTGACTGTGTGGGGGCCCCGGGATGGTTGCCCCTACTGTAATCCATATCTGGTGACAGGGAAGGTGGCTCCTCTCAATTCTGTGCCCCGTAGCAGCTGCATTCCCTGCACCTATGGTGGCTATGCCCTTGTTTATAACACATGTAACTGTGACAGGGAAGTTGGGTCCCTTTCAGCTTTGGGCCCAAGAGCAGCTGCACTCCCTGCACCTATGGTAGCTACGCCTGCGGCCTGTGTATATAACACATGTAACTGTGACAGGGAAGATGGGCTCATCTCAGATCTGGGTCCCATAGCAGCAGCATTCCCTGCACCTATGATGGCTACACCTTTGAATATAACACAAGTAAATGTGACAGGGAATCTCTGGGCCACATAGCAGCTGCATTCCCTGCACATATGGTAGCTATGCTTGTGTATATAACACATGTTACTGTGACAGGGAAGATGGCCCCTCTCAGCTCTGAGCCCCATAGCAGCTGCACTCCCTGTAGCTATGGGAGCTACACCCTTGTATATAATTATGACAGGGAAGGTGGCCCCTTTCAACTCTGTGCCCCATAGCAGCAGCATTCCCTGCACCTATGGTAGTTACGCCCTTGGTAGAAGCTATCACTTTATTACTTTGTCTTCACAGGTACAAGCTCCTATCACAGATCTTGTCCCTGTAAAACATTTCATACGTAACAGCAAAATCAGTCGTGAAAGAAAGAGATAAGCAGCAATCAGTCTTTCAGGGCTCTAAACAATCTATAAATATGCCAGGAATATGTGGTTTTATTCTGGCGTTTGTAAGTAGCAGTTACACAACTGGCAACATCCCAGAGCTCTTGGATGCACACACTTCACCTCCAGATATAGGAAGTTTGACATGTCTGGAAGCATGTATTTCTTCTTATGTGCTTATCGATGAGTGTTTGAGAACTCACGCATGTGAAGGATCCCTCAAATGTCCCGAGGAACTTTCTGCATAATGGGTTTGCAGATCCAGCTGGAAATGCACATTGTGGAAATGCTAACAACTTCTGGGGGTCATTCCGAGATGATCGTAGCTGTGCTAAATTTAGCACAGCTACGATCATTCACACTGACATGCGGGGGGACGCCCAGCACAGGGCTATCCCGCCCCGCATGTCAGTGCCCCCCCCCCCCACAGGAGTGTAAAGGCGTTGCACAGTGGCGATGCCTTTGCACTTCAAGAGTAGCTCCCAACCTGCGCAGCTTTAGCTTGCTGGCCGGGAGCTACTCGTCGCTCCCCGGCACCGCAGTGGCTGTGCGTGATGTCACGCAGCCGCTGCGGCCCAACCTCCGTTCAGTCCGGCCATGCCTGCGTTGGCCAGACCATGCCCTCGAAACGGCGGCCAAACGGCGCCACCCACCCCCCCCCCCCACTCCCCGCCCAGTGACCGTCTCTGCCTGTCAATCAGACAGAGGCAATCGTAGCGGCCCGATGGCCTTCGACTGTCTGTCATGCGCCGGCGCATGCACAGTTCTGACCCGATCGCACTGCTGCGATAAACTGCAGCGTGCGATCGGGTCAGAATGACACCCCTAATTACCACTTTAGGGCCAATCCCTTCATTACTGACCTGATCTGCTCTGCTCATTCATGTCTGCCTTTATACATGTATCACTTTTGTATGTCTGAGTGTTTTCAGTTCATTTGTCAGAATGAAGCTACAAAAACTGATTCCCATAGGAAGCCAGTGGCGGATTTAGCGGGGGGCGATTAGGGCGAACTCCCCCCCTACACATACCGGCACCGGGATAGAGGCCGGGTCCCGCCGCGGTGTTGGGAACGGGGTGGAGAGCGGTGCAGCGCGGCGGGGGAAGGGGAGAGACAGAGCGTCCTGACGCGCGTACAGGGAGGAGGGGGCGTGGTCAGAACAGAGGCCGGCGGGGACAGGCTACAGTGATTGTATACACTGCTGCCTCTGCCGTCCGTTCTGACCATGCCTCCTCCTCCCTGTACGCGCGTCAGGACGCTCTCTCTCTCCCCTACCCCCGCCGCGCTGCACCGCTCTCCACCCTGTTCCCAACACTGTGGCGGGACCCAGCCTCCATCCCGACTCCTCATGCTGCTGCGGACAGAATATGAGTAGGTGTCAGTGTATGCCATGTCTCCTCCCCTCCAAGCTAAAGTGTGTGTGTGTGTGTGTGTGTGTGTGTGTATGTGTGTCATATCTTCCACCCCCCCTTCTCCTCCTAGCTTGCTAGCTAAAGTGTGTGTGTGTGTGTGTGTGTGTGTGTGTGTGTGTGTGTGTGTGTGTGTGTGTGTCATATCTTCCACCCCCCCTTCTCCTCCTAGCTTGCTAGCTAAAGTGTGTGTGCCATGTCTCCCCTCCTAACTAAAGCGTCTGTGTTCCATGTCTCCCCCCTCCCCTCCTAGCTAAAGTGTCTGTGTGCCATTTCTCCCCCCTCTTCTCCTAACTAAAGTGTATGATATGTCCCCCCTCCTAGCTAAAGTGTGTGTGTGCCACGTCTCCCCCCTGTGTTTTTTTCCCTCGCTGCCCCAGTGTAAGTTAATATGGGGGTAGGATTCCCCTTGCCCCCAGTGCCTGCATTATTTTGGCTCATTCAGTGTACTGTAATGTGAATTTCGGCTCATTCAGTGTGCTATAATGTGAATTTCGGCTCATTCAGTGTGCTATAATGTGAATTTCGGCTCATTCAGTGTGCCACAATGTGAGTTTCGGCTCATTCAGTGTGCTACAATGTGAATTTCGGCTCATTCAGTGTGCTACAATGTGAATGTCGGCTCATTCGGTGTGCTATAATGTGAATTTCGGCTCATTCTGTGTGCTACAATGTGAATTTCAGCTCATACAGTGTGCTACAATGTGAATTTCGGCTCATACAGTGTGCTATAATGTGAATTTCGGCTCATTCAGTGTGCCACAATGTGAGTTTCGGCTCATTCAGTGTGCTACGATGTGAGTTTCGGCTCATTCAGTGTGCTACAATGTGAATTTTGGCTCATTCAGTGTGCTACAATGTGAATTTCGGCTCATTCAGTGTGCTACAATGTGAATTTCGGCTCATTCAGTGTGTGCTACAATGTGAATTTCAGCTCATTCAGTGTGCTACAATGTGAATTTCAGCTCATACAGTGTGCTATAATGTGAATTTCGGCTTATACAGTGTGCTATAATGTGAATTTCGGCTCATTCAGTGTGCTACAATGTGAATTTCAGCTCATTCAGTGTGCTATAATGTGAATTTCGGCTCATACAGTGTGCTATATTGTGAATTTCGGCTCATACAGTGTGCTATAATGTGAATTTTGGCTCATTCAGTGTGCTATAATGTGAATTTCGGCTCATTCAGTGTGCTACAATGTGAATTTCGGCTCATTCAGTGTGCTATAATGTGAATTTTAGCTCATACAGTGTGCTATAATGTGAATTTCGGCTCATACAGTGTGCTATAATGTGAATTTCGGCTCATTCAGTGTGCTATAATGTGAATTTCGGCTCATTCAGTGTGCTATAATGTGAATTTCGGCTCATTCAGTGTGCTACAATGTGAATTTCAGCTCATTCAGTGTGCTATAATGTGAATTTCGGCTCATACAGTGTGCTATAATGTGAATTTCGGCTCATTCAGTGTGCTATAATGTGAATTTCGGCTCATTCTGTGTGCTGTAGAAACATAGAATTTTTCGGCAGATAAGAACCACTTGGCCCATCTAGTCTGCCCCTTTTTTTTTTTACATTATTTTTATCTCTAACCTTATTTTATCCTTATTTCTTTGTAAGGAGATCCTTATGTCTAGCCCATGCATGTTTAAATTGCCCTACTGTCTTAGCCTCTACCACCCCTGATGGAAGGAATGGCAAATCACCAGTCTGTATCACCAGTGCGCAGGGTTCTCTCCACTAACTGGCAACATTTTATTAATACAGGTTGAGTATCCCATATCCAAATATCCGAAATACGGAATATTCCGAAATACGGACTTTTTTGAGCGAGAGTGAGATAGTGAAACTTTTGTTTTCTGATGGCTCAGTGTACACAAACTTTGTTTAATACACACAGTTATTAAAAATATTGTATTAAATTACCTTCAGGCTGTGTGTATAAGGTGTATATGAAACATAAATGAATTGTGTGAATGTAGACACACTTTGTTTAATGCCCAAAGTTATAAAAAATATTGGCTAAAATTACCTTCAGGCTGTGTGTATAAGGTGCATATAAAACATAAATGCATTCTGTGCTTAGATTTAGGTCCCATTGCCATGATATCTCATTATGGTATGCAATTATTCCAAAATACGAAAAAATCCGATATCCAAAATACCTCTGGTCCCAAGCATTTTGGATAAGGGATACTCAACCTGTAATGGCAACAATAGGAAATTTTAGAAGCGAACGGGAAGGGCATTACTAAGTGGGAGGGGCTATGATTAGGGGGAGGAGTCATCATTCTTAAACTGCCCCCCCCTAAAAGTTAAGTCTAGATCCGCCACTGTAGGAAGCTCAATTGAAAGTTGCAAATCCAATCCATACATAACAGATTCTGAGGCCTAATTTGTATCCGATTCAATAATACAGAAATTGTTCTATATAAGAAAAATTGTTCAGAAGACCCATGCGCAATGAGACCGTCCCCCAATGTGCCTTCTCTTCCCCTTAAATCTCATTAAAATTAACAAATTCATCAGCAAGGAAGGAATCGCCAGGCAGAGTATGCAAAATCTTCCCTCCCATCACAGATCATACCCATACATACAAATATATCCATGCAAACATACATAACATATGCATTCGCTCTTTTGTAAATGACCATTGCTGAATAGCCTATTAGAAGTTAGACAATAATAAGGTAAAGGGGGTATACAATTAGTTGTGAAGAAACATCGAGAGTGAAAAACAGATTTTCTTCTTGATTTTTCAATAATATTTTTTTTTTTGTATCATCCTATTAGGTCACCCGGACAAAAAACAAAACAAAACTCTCCCGAAAATACACAGGTTCAGTGAAACCTGTGTGTCATCGCCGGCCTGATGCTGTTTTTCAGGGAATTGGTTTCGCCTGCCTGAGGCAGGTGAAGCAAAATCCCCAATAAGCTGCGAACCCCGCCAACTTATCGGGGCTAACTGGATAGCCCCCGCGAGATACTTACCAGCAGTAATTTACCGCGGGTAATTGGATACCCCCAAAATCTGGATTACCGAGGCCAAAAGCCTGGAGGATTTGTCACAGTAAAGCATGATCAACAAAACTAAGGAGAAGTGACCTTTACATATAACAAACATTAGGCAATTGCCTGTGGAAGCTTATTCTTTAGAGCAGTGGTGGGCAGAAGCCAGACTTTAGGGGATCCAAAAGGGTAATGAAGTAAAGGAATAATATATGCTTGCTGTAAACTATGCATTAAAACTTAGATAGGACATCAAATGACGATGGTTTACAACATTCAGTTTTTCTCTGGTGATGGTAGTATTTAATTCCATTCGATGACCGCTTTCTAATCTTAACCGCCAAGGAAAGGTGCTGATGCAATGTCCACCTAAAGGTTAATTACAGATGAATACTGCTAACAATGCAAGACAACTGTGGAACTCGACTGCACATGTGCAACAATGGATCCTAGTGCATGTGAAAAACTGGGGTTGTACTTTCATCACATGATTTCAGTGTGAAGGTTAGTCATCATCAGATTTACTGTCGGAAGCCCATCCACCATTGGATAGCGGGCTTTTGGTTTCCATCATTAATTAAAACATGACAATAGTTTGGTGATTTTGTTTTCCCTAATATTAGTTACACTGGCATTGGTGTTGTCTCTGACTGGAGAGTAGGGATGGCCATCAACCATCAATGATTCAAAATCATCGATGGTCTATGGCTGATGTAGAATAGTTTTTCCACCAATGGGGGAGAACCAGAAGGTTTCACACCATCAATGAAACACAAGCAGCAAAAATATATATACAGTGTATATATATATATATATATATATATATATATATATTTCTGCTGCGGAGTACACTGTGCTCCACAAGGAAAGACATAGGGGTGTAGAGTAGGATCTTGATCCGAGGCAGCAACAGGCTCAAAAGCTTTGACTGTACCTAGAATGCAAAGCGCCGCCTCCTCTATAACCCCGCCTCCCTGCACAGGAGCTCAGTTTTGTAATTGGTGCAACAGATAGCAGGCACATAACAGAGGGGCTGCTCTGGGAAGCCCTAAGAAGAGCTTTTTGAGAAGAAAAGTGAAGACTTCAAGGGCTGCAGCAGTATGTACATGTCTAGTGACATTCACTGCTGCAGCTCCATCTGTCCCCAGCGGCGTTGTACATTCCCGAGCCCTGGTTGCCGGGTAACTACAGCAGGAGGCATTGGTTTCTTCTAAAGTCAGGCACACACGACGGGGGCTCTCCGGGATCGCGTGGCCACGCTTTCGGGAGGTGGTGAGTTGGTTCCGCTCGCGGGACCCGTACTTTATCACGATCTGGCGTGGTCAGTGGGAGGCTGGCCGCGCGCGCTGGCGTTGGACACTGTGGCAGTACAGGCGATCCCACTAGATCACCAGGGCATGGGTGCAGGTCAGGTTTTCCCTTAAAACCGTTTTACTAGTAGCCCACAGTACCCGGTGGTTTTGCCAGCAGGGGGATAAGGCTTAGACCTGGAGCCCCTCCCCCAGCCCCAGGGGGCCATTTCCAGCAAATGTTCCCGCCCTGGAGCTGCATATCTGTCTCTCCCTCACTCCCTGTCAGTGTTTGGGCGCCATTTCCCTCAGCTACACTGTTCCTGGGACTGCTTGGGCAAATCCTCCTGTGTAAAGCCGCCTGGTTGTCAGCGCTGTGACTTTACATGACACTTAAGTATTCTACATGTCAATTAGTTAGTTAAGAAAGAGTGCATTTAGTCAGGGTTCTCTGGTACAAATACCCTGTGATATACATCCAGTTCTTACTGTGCAGTGTTATATCTATTGACTACATAGCTATATAAACTGGTCCAGTGCAGTATTATTGTTAGTAATAACCTCTGCATTGTTTACATGTGACTATATGTGTGTGCATTAGCTTGCTGAGTGGTTTCCATTTTGTGTCTCTCACTCAACTTGCTATCCCTATATTCTATAACCTGAGGGGGCTTGGTGCGTCAGGTGTTTATAATTATATAGGTTTTTCACAAGATATACTCTAATACGTATTTTTCTCTGTGATTTTAGTCACCATATCTCTCCTGTATCTCTGCTTGTGCTGACTACACTGCGCTGGGAAGGATTTGGGTAAGAGGTATTGTGCTGCTGCCAATTGTACTGTGTTACCTGATACTGCAAGTTATATCATGTCTGCTTCTGAAGGTAACAGTTCTGGGGCTGAACACACTGCCGGTGTTGCTGAAGCCACAGACCCCTATGAGGAGACTATAGCAGCTGTGGGCTCCGGTTCTGGGGGCTCCTTGCCCCCCAGTGGGACTGTGGCAACGGAGGTATATAATGACCCACCGTGGGCTACTTTCTCCACGCTTCTACACACGCTAGTTACTAAACTAACCTCCCCTATGGGACCTCCTATGACGGTGCAACCGTATGTGGTCCCCGCAGCTAAACCGCCTTTGGCGGACAATTTATCTGCTCAATTGAAGAAGTTGAACCAGTCCTTGACTACTAAAAAGTCGCTCGCCTAAGACCAAGGGGTCCTCTAAGCGAGCTCTTATCTCCTCACAATCCACTGCTGTCACTGACACCTTGTCTGATGAAGATGGCGCTTACACTGACCCCACAAATTCTGACACAGATACTGCTGATGGGGAGGGTAGTTCACATGTGGATGTTCCTGATCTTTTGGAGGCTATTAAGTTAATTTTACAGATTACGGATGATCCCGAGCCATCCGCCCCTCCTAAGAAACCAGATAGGTTCAAGCGTCAGAAGGTGGTTAAACAAGTTTTACCTCACTGACCACCTAGTGGATATACGTCAGGAATCCTGGGGAAACCTGGGAAAGAAGTTTGTGCCTCAAAAGTAGATGCGGGCTCGCTATCCCCTCGCACCAGAGCTGTCTAAAAATTGGGAAACGCCTCCTCCAGTAGACTCATATGTGGCTAGGATGGTGGTTTCCTCAGCTCTACCTGTCACTACCGTCACATCTCTAAAAGAGCCTACGGATAAACGTGTGGAGGGTTGTCTGAAAGTGATTTACACCCTCACGGGTGCTTCCCAAAGGCCCACTATTGCAGCATCATGGGCTGCAGAGGCTATTGAAGCATGGGCCTTGGAGTTAGAAGCTGAAATCTCTTCTGACCATGCTAGACAATGCTTGTCATATATTGTCACAGCTTCTCACTACATTAAAGAGGCGGCTTCTGATGCCGGTATCCTAGCAGCCAAGGCCTCTACTACATCAGTCCTGGCTCGCCGGATATTGTGGCTGAGATCCTGGTCTGTGGATCTGGACTCTAGAAAAACCCTGGAGGTACTCCCTTTCAAGGGAGATATTCTGTTTGGGGAGGACTTAAATAAGATAGTGGCTGACTTGGCTACTGCCAAAACTGCCTGTCTGCCAAGTACCGCTCCTTCTGTGTCGAAGGCTAAAGGTACTTCCTTTCGCCCCTTTTGTCCTTCAGGTAAAGCAAAAGGTCAGGCGTACAACAAGCAGGCCCGCACTTCCAAACCTGGTAAGCCGAAGCCCAAAAAAGCCTGGGCGGCCCGTCAGCCAGCTTCCAAGGCCGATAAGCCTGCCGCATGACGGGGCTGGCCTCCCCCTGGGGGATCCCAGGGTGGGGGGCCGGCTTCTAGGGTATACCCAGGAATGGTTGAAGACCACTTCAGATGCCTGGGTACGGGAAGTTGTCACTCGAGGTTACGCCATAGCCTTCAAAAACCGACCCCCTTATCGATTTTGCCAGACAGACGTCCCATTGGACCAGACAAAGGCAAACACTCTGCTTTCGGTGGTACAGACCCTCCTGGATACAGGAGTCGTAGTACAGGTGCCTCTTGCTCAGAGGGGCTGGGGGTACTATTCTCTGCTGTTTCTGGTCCCGAAACCGAATGGGTCCTCCGGGCCCATTCTCAACCTCAAGGCATTGAACAGGTTTGTGAAAATTTCCAAGTTCCGTATGGAAACCCTTCGCTCTATAGTTCTGGCCTTGGAACCTGGGGACTACATGGTCTCCGTGGACATACAGGATGCTTACCTGCATATTCCTATAGCAGTGTCACATCAGCAATACCTGAGGTTTGCGATTGGCAACCTCCATTACCAGTTTCGGGCGTTACCTTCCGGTTTAACTACGGCTTCGCGAGTCTTCACCAAAGTTATGGCGGTGATGACGGTGGAACTCCGCCGTCAAGGGGTCAGGATACTGCCGTATCTGGATGACTTTTTAATCCTAGAAAATTCCCCAGAACTTCTCCTACGTTATCTGGATATGACTGTCCAGTTTCTACAAGCCCACGGGTGGCTCGTCAACTGGAAGAAATCCTTCCTGGTCCCTGCTCAGAGCATGGTGCACCTGGGAGCGCTATTGGACACTCACAACCAGCGGTTGTTCTTGTCTCAGGAGAAAGTCCTGAAGCTTCAGGACAGGATTCGTTGCTTCCTTTCTCGTCTGCAAGTGTCGATACATTCGGCGATGCAGGTGCTGGGCCTTATGGTGTCAGCATTCGACATGGTTGAGTATGCTCAATTCCATTCTCGCCCCCTCCAGAGGCTGATTCTAGCCAAGTGGGACGGCCTGCCTCACCGGATCAGGTCTCACATGATCTTATTGACTCCGGAGGTCCGTCTGTCGCTGCACTGGTGGCTCCAGGACCAACGATTGTGCAGGGGCCGTCCCTTCTGGATATCCGACTGGGTCCTGTTGACGACAGATGCCAGTCTAAGAGGTTGGGGCACGGTGCTGGAGCAACACTCCCCTCAGGGTCGGTGGACCAAAGAGGAATCTCTCCTCTCGATCAACATTCTGGAATTGCGGGCGGTCTTCAATGCGTTGAACCTGGCCCAGCATTTAATTCAGAACAGTCCTGTTCAAGTACAGTCGGACAACGCCACCACAGTGGCTTACATAAATCATCGAAGCCGTTTGGCAATGAAGGAAGTCTCACGGATTCTACATTGGGCGGAACGCCATCTACCGACCATATCGGCAATATTCATTCCGGGAGTCCTGAATTGGGAAGCGGACTTTCTCAGTCGTCAGGACGTACACGCCGGCAAGTGGGGCCTCCATCCAGAAGGGTTTCAACTCCTAGTGGAAAAGTGGGGCCTTCCAGACGTAGATCTGATGGCATCTCGACACAATCACAAGGTTCCGGTCTTCGGAGCAAGGACAAGGGATCCTCAAGCAGCATTCGTGGATGCGCTGGCGGTGCCGTGGAGGTTTCGGCTGCCGTACGTGTTCCCTCCGGTGTCACTCCTGCCCAGGGTAATTCGGAAGTTCAAGCAAGAAAGAGGAATTCTGCTTCTCATAGCACCAGCGTGGCCCAGACGGCACTGGTTCTCAGACCTGCAGGGCCTATCGTCAGAGCGTCCAATTCTACTTCCACAACGCCCAGACCTCCTCGTTCAGGGCCCCTGTGTCTACCAGGACCTAGCCCGGCTGTCTTTGACGGCGTGGCTCTTGAAGATTCCGTCTTGAGGGCTAAAGGGTTTTCTGAGGCAGTCATTCAAACTATGTTGCGGGCCCGGAAACCGGCTTCTGCTCGGATTTACTATAGGGTCTGGCATTCTTACTTTGTTTGGTGCGCATCTAACCGTTATGACGCTTCCAAGTTTAGTATAGCCAAGCTGTTGGCCTTTCTTCAGCAGGGCCTGGACTTAGGCCTGCGTCTGGCCTCCCTCAAGGTTCAAATATCTGCCTTGTCGGTGTGGTTTCAGAGAAAGATTGCGACCTTACCTGATGTGCATACCTTTACTCAGGGCATGTTGCGTATCCAACCTCCCTATGTCCCGCCTGTGGCTCCTTGGGACTTGTCGGTGGTTTTGGAGGCGTTACAAGAGTCTCCGTTTGAACCTCTTGGTTCAGCTGATCTTAAGTGGCTTTCCCTTAAGTTGGTGTTTCTACTGGCTATTGCTTCAGCTAGAAGAGTGTCGGATTTGGGTGCCTTGTCTTGTAGTTCCCCATATCTGATATTTCACCGTTACCGGGTGGTTCTTAGGACTCGTCCCGGATATTTACCTAAGGTGGTTTCTTCGTTCCACCTTAACCAGGAGATTGTGGTTCCGGCACTTGTTTCTCCTGATCTGTCTCCCAAAGAGCGGTCTTTGGATGTGGTACGGGCTCTCCGTATCTATGTGAAGAGAACTGCTTCTATTAGGAAATCTGATTCTCTCTTTGTGCTGTTTGGATTTCACAAACGGGGCTGGCCTGCTCACAAGCAAACTTTGGCCAGATGGATTAGAATGGTGATTGCACATGCTTATGTGAGGGCTGGTCTATCAGCTCCTGCTCACATTACGGCCCATTCTACTCGGTCTGTTGGACCTTCTTGGGCGGCCCGCCGTGGTGCGACCCTTGAACAGTTGTGCAAGGCGGCTATGTGGTCCTCTGTGAACACGTTCATAAGGTTCTATGCCTTCGATACTGCCGCTCTTCCCAGGATGCTTCCTTTGGACGCCGGGTTCTTGTGCCCGCTACAGTGCGTCCCCTCCCATAAGGAACTGCTTTAGGACATCCCCTATGTCTTTCCTTGTGGAGCCCAGTGTACCCCGCAGCAGAAAACGAGTTTTATGGTAAGAACTTACCTTTGTTAAAACTCTTTCTGCGAGGTACACTGGGCTCCACAAGGCGCCCACCCTGACGCACTTAGCTTCTTTGGGTTGGTATGGCATTAGCCGCTGACACTTCTCCTGTCGTGAGAGTGTGGTGTATGTGGCTACTAACCGTTGTTGTCTCTTTTCCTGCTACTGCATTGGGCTGGTTAACTAAAAACTGAGCTCCTGTGCAGGGAGGCAGGGTTATAGAGGAGGCGGCGCTGTGCATTCTAGGAACAGTCAAAGCTTTTGAGCCTGTCGGTGCCTCGGATCAAGATCCTACTCTACACCCCTATGTCTTTCCTTGTGGAGCCCAGTGTACCTCGCAGAAAGAGTTTTAACAAGGTGCTGGGATATAGAGATTAGCTCCAGTCCCCTGACACTTTCATGAAGCTCACCCCAGGCTCTCATTGGCCCACAGCCTAATGCTTTGTATGCATTAGTGACCATCCGTGGGTGAAACCATCGATGGTTCCATTGCAGATGGTTTCACACAATCACTAATGGAGAGAGCAAACACAGACAGAGAGGCTGACAGAACATGCTATTAAGCTCAGGGGGAGATAGTTTGCACATTCTCCTGGGTATACAGTGTTCTTGTGGGAAGTGTGTGTGTGTGTGTGTGTGTGTGTGTGTGTGTGTGTGTGTGTGTGTGTGTGTGTGTGTGTGTGTGTGTGTGTGTGTGTGTGTGTGTGTGTGTGTTTTTAGAAGGTTTACTGTACTGTGCAGTGGTGTTACAGTATATGAAAGGAGAAATTTGCATCTCTTGAGTACTACATGCATAACAAAGTTGTTTCCTGTGGTGTATTTTATTTAATGCCTTTTTTTTACCTAACCAGGAGTGGCTTCCATTTGACTCAAACACCATTTTAGTTGTATTAAGTAAAGGAATTTAGACTGTTTGGTTACTTATACATTCTACAATTCATAATACTGATTAAATATCTAACTGGTTAAATTAGTTTTAAACATAATTTAAAATTACGTTATTGACTTTACTGTAGATGCTACAGATCACAACTTTACTGTAGATCACAACTGTAATGTCAGCTACCACTTTAACTACTAACTACAAATGCGCAAATATAAAAATGTATTTTTATTAGAAGTAGTGTAATGGCCATAAACATACTATGTTGCGTGTATCTTGTTGTTTTTTTTTTTGTTTTTAGAATACTATACTTCTTTTGGACAGTGTTTAATCTTGCACAGCTTGCTATAACTGTCCATAAAGTTTTCTCAGTGGACATTTCACTCAAAATAAAACCATGATCATATGAAACAAAAATACTATTAATTTTTATTTCTGTGTTACAAAAATAGACACATATATAATCTACTATATAAAAGCGAAAATCTGTTCTTCTGTCTTTCTATACAAATCCACAGTTTACAAGCCAAGATCATGAAATTTTACATACGAGCGTATTAAAACACGGCGGAGGCAACTAAAACAATCAGAAGTCCCTAGCACCCCTAGGGGGGGAGACAGCAGCACAGAGTATATCAGGAGACAGCATAACTCCGAAATTGCTGGAGCAATGTACTCAAAACTTGTTACACATATGCCTTACAATCTGGAAACAAACACTGTGGGGGGAAGACACCCCTAGCACCCTTAGGGGTGGGGCAGCAGCACAGAGTATGTCAGTAGACAGCATAACTCTGGAATGCCTGCAGCAATTTACACAAAACTTGGTACACATCTGACTTAAAATCTGGGAACAAACTCTGTGGGGGTTAGACACCTCTAGCACCCCTAAGGGTGGGGCAGCAGCACAGAGTATTTCAGGAGACAGCATAACTCCCAGATGCCTGGACCAATTTACAACAACTTTGGTACACATATGACTTACAGGCTGGGAACAAACACTGTGGGGGTAAGACACACCTAGCATCCCTAGGATGTGAGGCAGCAGCACAGAGTTTTTCAGCAGACAGCATAACTCTGGAATGCCTGTAGCAGTTTACATCAAACGTGCTACACATATGACTTACACTCTGGGAACAAACACTGTGGGGGTCAGACACCCCTAGCAACCCTAAGGATGGGCCAGCAGCACAGACTATATCAGGACATGCATGATATGTCAGTGATGACATGGCTGCATGTGACAGGGCCAGTGACATGATATGAGGAGGGGAATGCTGGTAACACAAACTCACACACTAAGAGTTATATAGTGGAAGTAGCAGGCTCCCCCAGCAGCACAGTGTATATCAGGAGATACATAATGTGCTGCGCTATATAAGAAACTGTAAAAAAAAGATCATTTCACAGGGGCACTGACATGATGTGAGGAGGGGAATGGAGGTACAACTGAGGTATAGTCAAAGAAAACATGAAATTATACAAGAAAATCCTCATTCCACATCTAGATGGCTTGTTGTATTGGTACTTTTGGGTTTAACTTGCCTTGAATCTAAAAAAAAAAAAAAGAAGAGAGAAATGTAATACATGGTGAACAGTTCAGTTTTAATAACATGACAGAATATAAGGCAGACATGGTTTCTAGTATGAGGAAAAAATTTAACATCCACAAACCACAAAAAAAAACAAAAAACTTTGGCCACAGTGGTCACTTACGGTTCAGTTATACAACTGAGACACCACAAGGAATAAAATACCACTAATACTGTAGCACACATTGATAGAGATACAGCTTATTAATTGTATAAAATTTTGACAGCTGCAAATCGTTAATAAGACAGAGATTAACTCTTGGCTTTAACTTGAAATATACATGTCTTACTTTAAATTTATGATAAAGTTATTATTTGTTACAGACTTCAGTAGAAAGATTCACATTTTAAGAGTAATTAACAAATTTATTAAAAACTTGATTCATGGTAGCTGCCTAAAATACTATGTGAGTGGGTGGGCTTGTTAATACTGTAAAACACAATGTTTGGATATTTAAACATTGGATTGTACTGTGGATAAAAACTGGTGACTGAAATTTGTAGGAGGATTCTGCATTTAGTAATATGAAATACTGCATTTGTCTATCTTATTACTAGCCACTAAAGTAATTTGGGACTGTACTATGAAGTTCAAGGCAAATTTTAAGAGAATATGTTAGTTTTAGGTATTTTGGCCACAACCTGAATACACCTTCCTCAGGAGTGGTATTTAAGGAATCTGAAATATGAACTAGGTCTGTTTTTTATCAAAATATTTACCACAGTAGAAGATTTAGCCAGAGAATGTGTTTCTGGCACTAGCTATTTTCATCAATGTCCTCTATTATGAGACCATAGGCTGAAATAAACCAAATCAAACATACCCAAAATGTAAAGAGACCACAAAACGAAAAGGATGTATACACAATATTATAATTAGTTGAAGGATTCAGAGTTAAGGGGGGTACTCACGGAGCGATCGCTGCTTAAAATCTAAGCAATCTGACTAGCTTGCTTAGATTTTAAGCAGCGATCACTCCGTGTGTGTCGCTCCGTGTGTACCCGCTGGTGCTAGATTGGCCTGCATGCAGGCCAATCTAGCATGTCACTCACTTCACCCGCTGGGTGAAATGAGCGCTCCGCCCCCCGTCTCCCCCGCACGCTCAGCACACATCGCGCTGTGCTGAGCGGGGGGAGAGATGTGTGCTGAGTGATCTTAACACAGACCGCTCAGCACACATCTCTCCCCCACTCAGCACAGCGCGATGTGCTGAGCGAGGGGGGGGGGGGCGACGATGGGGGGCCGCTCACTTCACACAGGCTCAATCTAGCACCGGCGATAGCGATGATCGCTATCGCTGGGGGTCATACACACGGCAGATCCGTGCTTAAAATCTTAGCAATCTAGTCAGATTGCTTAGATTTTAAACACGGATCTCTCCATGTGTACCCTCCTTTACCATGATCAGGTTGACTATGGCTCAGCAAAGTAAGTAGTCACAATAAGTACTAATCTCTGAGATATATGAATAAACAAGAAAACAAATAAAAGATAGATTTGCTAACATAAAAGAGTATGATGGAAGAAATCAACCTCAATATCGAGCAACTGAGACTAGTCTGAGAAGATATTTGCTGCTCTGGGTAATTGGGCGTTTCCGTTATGGGAAATGTCCATGTTTTTGAACAGAGATAGGAGAAAGTAGAATAATACAGATACAAGAGAATTCAGTAACATTCAGGGAGATAATATAGTGTACAGACAGGCTTCACAAGGTTTCTACACATCGCCTTCATTCCTCAAAGTAGTACTATTATCCTTACCTTGTCTATTTAACAGCTATTTTTAAGGTGCACACATATTCTGCTGCGCTTTACAGAGAATATATAGTCCTTCGCATCAACCTGTCCCAATGGCGCTTACAGTCTATGGGCCAGATTTAACAATGAGTGATATTCTTTTTATCATTCGTTATGAATGATAAATGGTGCTCCAGCCAATAAGCTCCTAACTGTCATGTGTTTGAAAAATGACAGGAGCTGATTGTCTGGTGCACCATTTATCATTCATAACGATTGATAACAAGAATATCAATCGTAGTTAAATCTGCCCCTATATTTCCTACCACATATACACACATAGGGGGAAATGTATCAAATCTTGGAGATAAAGTACTAACCAATCCGCTTCTGAAATTGCCATGTTACAGGCTGTGTTTGAAAAATTACAGAAGCTGATCAGTTGTTACTTTATCTATCTCCACTTTATATAGATCCAAGATTGGATACATTTCCCCCATATACACTACATATAATTTTGTCAGAAACCAATTAACTTACCAGTGTGTTTTTGGATTGTGTGTGGAAACAAGAGTACCCAGAGAAAACGCACTTATACATGGGGAGAACATACCCAACTCTACAAAGATACGGTATTGGGATGAATTAAACTCAAGACCTCAGTATGGTATGGCAGCAATGCTAACCACTACTCCAATACCTGAGAGGCAGAATCTCTGTTGGATTTAGCCCTAGACATGTAGGGGCTTATTTGCTAAGTGTCGGGTTGTTAAAACTAGCAATTCCAATTGTGTTTATGTCTGAAATTTAAAAGGGCAATGCTTCCACTAGCAAAACACGGCTAGTAAAAGGACTGCCCTTTTAAATTTTGGACATAAACACAATAGGAAGTGATGGGTTTTACAATACGATGTGTAAATACACCCAGCACCACAAATGTGTTAGCTGCACTGTAGTGACCCCAGTTCATATTATGCCACAGGGCCCCCTGCAGGTGATGTAGTTTTGGGTGGGACACCAGCTGACCTGCTAATCTGGAACTGTCTGTGCTCTATTTGGCTACACCTATGAATGACAAGACTCCAAAACAACTGCATTACACTTATTATAGTAATTAGTCATATATATTTTGCAGTAGACATGATTGATCCCCAAAAATGATATTTATCAAGCTCACCGTCCTTTTACGTCATATAAGCAACAATTTAGGACCCATTTTGTCTAAAACATGCACGTTTGTCATCCAAATCATTTTGCTTATGGACAGCTTAAAATCAGAGCCCACTGCAGTTATTTTACTTCCAATATTAAGGAGCGAGCGGACACGTATGTATAGGAAAACAAGAGACCTGGGTTGTATGTAGCAGTAACACGTTAACAGAAATGAACAATAATCTTATAGGCAGTTCTACCAAAGGCTAGACTGGAAAGGAAACAAATTATTCCTCAATTTGGCAATTGTTTAGGGGTGACATGATAGAGCTATATTAATTTATATAATTTTAATATTTCATTAGCATACAATTGCAGCTTGTTTATTTAGAAGCAAACATACTGTTCTAGAAAATCAGACTGTGGGAAAAGTGTTAGTACAATGGCCAGTGCTGGGCTTGCTTTCTTGAAAGTAATCTAGATGTGATTTCTGTTTTTTACATAGGACTTTCCACATGCTGACCTAGGCATTAATACCTGTTATAAAAAAAGAAGAAGATGAAAGTAAGTGGTGCAGCAGGTTTGCAAATATATCCTACCAGCCAAGCAGCTCCTAACTCATTTTTCAAACACAGCCTGTAGCATGGCAGTTAGGAGCTGATTGGCTGGTACTTTATCTCCGTCCACTTTATCTCCAAGGCTTAGTAAATAGACCCCATAATCCCTATGACTTCCCCATGAGCATATTTTCTCTCATCCAGGGGGAGATGTATCAAACTGAGAGAGAGGTAAAGTGGAGAAGTTGCCCATAGCAACTCTCAGCTTCTGTTCTTTTTTTTAGACTCTGCTAGATAAGTGATAGCTAGAAGCTGATAGGTTGCTATTGGCAACTTATACATTTCTCTTGAAGATTTGACGGCATAAAAGGTATCATATGGCATAGAATCAGAATCAAATTTATTGACCAGTTATACATCAGTACACCTGGAATTTGTCTCCAGTCAACTGCACGCCAAAAGAATCACAAATATTCAACAAGTATTCAACATACAAACATTTAATAAAAGCAGTCAGCATACAATCAATGGACCAACAGAAGTAAAACCACAATATTTTAAAAGAGGAATTACATAATTCAGCATTTATTTAACAAACTGATTGCCTGAGGAAAAAAAGCTTTTACAGGATGCGCTCTATAGTGCCTACCTGATGGAAGCAACTGAGGGGGCTGATGGCATAAAAGGGTCATGCTGGGAGGTTTAATGGCATATAGAGGGCATCTAGAGAGGACTGATGGCATAAAAGGGGTATGTGGAGGGGCTTATTACATAAAAGGGGCTTATGGCATAACAGGGGCATCTGGATGGGAATGATGGCATAAACAGGGCATGTAGAGAGGTCTGACTGCACATAAGGGGCATATGTATGGATCTTTGTTTATTGAGACATCTTCAGCATCTTGGATGGAACCTGTTACCCTCTGATAAAAAATAATGTATAACCTACTACATACTGTACCATAAATGCATATATATGCAGTAACCAAGAGTTACAATAACAGTTTCAGCAGTGACATATAACAGGAATATAAACACCAAGAGAATAGGTTTGGCTATTGTTTTTGGCTGTTGACAATGGCTTGGCTACTGTTTTAGTTTCTGGCTTTGGCTGTGGTTTCACCCACATGAAACCTGATATTAAATGGAGGATAAACTGGACAGTTATCATGGATTGTGCTTGTTTCATGTTGAGTTATGTCTTTTCTTGTTGACCTGCCCTTCTTTTTGCAGCTCTTCGAGATTGTCTTCTCAGGGCTGACACATTATGATGTCTCTTTCCTTACTGATTGTAGCTCACAAGTGCCAGTCCATTATATAAACAGGGAGAAGGGATATAGGGGCACAATGTAGCAGGCTGGCAGGATTAGCATCATGGGTTAAAGCCCTGAAACTGGAATTCCCAAATAGTGACAACTAGTGCCACCCATGAACATCATTGTCATAAACTGGTTTCATGTTCTCTACTTGTATTGTAACAATTGTCATACAACAAACCTGGAGATTCCATGTAATGAAATCATCATGTAAATGGGTTTCTACATGAAATGTTCTTTTAATATCAAAACATTTTACACATTTCAAAAAAAATTGTGTATTGTGTTTTAAATTTATCACTATATATTTGTTAACTAAAGTAAAACTACAGAGAAAAAATAAATACCTTAAGGGCCCTACACACTAATAGATTTTACTAAACGATATGAACGTTCTAGTTCATTAATGAACGAGAACTCGTTCATATCGTTTAAGGGGGGTACACACGGAGAGTTCCGTGCTTAAAATCTAAGCAATCTTGCTAGATTGCTTAGATTTTAAGCACGGATCTCTCCGTGTGTATGCCCTCCAGCGATAGCGATGCGCGGCCCCGCGCAACGCTATCGCCGATGCTAGATTGAGCTGCTTGCAGGCTCAATCTAGCGGGTCGCTCACTTCATCGTTGTGTGAAGTGAGCGGCCCCCCGTCGGCTTTCCCCCTCGCTCAGCACATCGCGCTGTGCTGAGCGGGGTGAGAGATGTGTGCTGAGCGGTCTGTGTTAAGATCGTTCAGCACACATCTCTCCCGTGAGTACCCCCCTTTAGTGTGTAGGCACCAACGATGAACGATGCACGGCCCCGCGCTCGTTCATCGTTGGTGCCGGGTTGCTTATGCATGCAGGCCAATATGGACAATCTCGTCCATATTAGCATGCACTGCTATGGAGCTGGGTGACGGGCGGAGTAAAGAAACTTCACTCCCCCCCCCCCTCACTGCCCCCCCACCCCACCCCGCCGCCGGGTGGCCCGGCGGCCGTATCCGCCGTCGAACAGCTCGGCGGCATATCGCCGAATGTGTAGGGGGCATTATAAACAACCTTTCACTCATCTGTAATATTATTTAATTAGACCTTGTCAGTAAATAACTTCCTTTAGTCTTTAAATTTGTTTTGTTAATGTCATTTATTTTATAAAACGTAAGAAAAAATATGTCCTTTTTAATCTGAGTGAAGTTAGAAAATATCCAGCAGATTGTGAAAACAGCACATAAGGGTGGAGTACTCACTAGATTGTCATTTTAACTCTCTCCTGTTCAGGATACTCAGATTAGACGGAGCACTGCTGCTGTGTATCTGAATCAATGTCTAATAGGACAGGTACGATCAAAAGATCCAGCCATTTGCTGCTGACCCAACCCAACGTTACATAGCGGCTCCACACTGAGTAATTTTTCTCCCTGACATTTACTAGATCACAATCAGGGTCTATTTATTAATATTCGGGACCAGCTATTGGTGCTGCTGTCAGGTAGGGATCTGAGGATCCCTCTTCAGGGATGCTTCACCAACAGATAAGACAATTATTAGCTAATGGAGGCAAATAGCCCCATATCGCAGTCACCAGTGAGAACTATGGGGAAGACTGCTGCAAATGGTTTAGTACTAAGGGGGTAATTCAGACCTGATTGCTGCGCTGCGATCAGGTCAGAACTGCGCATGTGTATGCACCGCAATGCGCAGGCGTGTCATACGGGTACAAAGCGGATCATTGCTGTGCGATGGCTTTTAAGAAGAATCCATTCGCACAGCCGATCACAAGGAGATTGACAGGAAGAAGGCGTTTGTGGGTGTCAACTGACCGTTTTCTGGGAGTGGTTGGAAAAATGCAGCCGTGTCCAAGCGTTTGCAGGGCGGGTGTCTGACGTCAATTCTGGCCCTGGACAGGCTGAAGTGATCACAGCGGCTGAGTAATTTCTGAGCAACTCAGAAACTGCACAAAGATTTTTTTGTACCACTTGGCTGCACATGCGATCGCACACTTGCACAGTTAAAATACACTCCCCGGTGGGCGGCGCCTATGCGAACGCAGGACTGCAAAAATAGCTAGCGAGCGATCAGGTCTGAAGTACGCCCTAACTCCGATATCGCCTACGTTCCAGCGTTGTTATTATTATACAGTATACGAAGGATCAATAATATTGCTGTAGTCCTGCAGAGAAAAAAAAAGTCCTGGTTTTGCAGGATTTAGGGTCTGGGAGGGTTTCATAAATAAAACCCCAAATGATGATCAAGACCAGTTTGCAGCCACATGGTGTATCACAGAGTCTTTGGGTATAATTAAGGACTGGCAGTTGGCTTCCCCAACAAAAGACTCTGTAGCAAATTGTCTCCCACACTCATATAGTTAATAAACAGCAATTTAACTGTATTTTTCCCCTGGGATCCTTAATAACACATATTCGTAAATTAGCACTGGAAATTATTATTTCATCTATAGATGGAACATGTGATTTTCTTTCCATTTTCTCACCTACAGCTATTTGCACTATGTAATACAGACTGTCAAATTCCAAACTGTGTAAATGATGCAACTAGTGTACTTGAGCATACAATTTATTTTCAGAAGGAAGTTTTGCAATTTGGTTCAGACTGGAGAACATGATTACATCAATTTAATAACATTACTTTCAGACTTTCAATGATGCACAAACTTGTCAGAGAGCATAGCTTCACACTTAAAGTGGTAATAGGTTTTAGAGACACCCAGGATATAAATGTGTAAGATCTGCACACTGAGCACTGTATAATCCACTATGCAAGTTCTCGCTAAAATATTAGTCTGCAACTGCTAAATGACTGTTCAGACTGTTCAAAACACGATTAACTTTGTGCAGTCAAAATACATATACTAACGGTGGTTACATATGCATGAATTTTAATTTTGGTTTTAGAAAGAACAACTCCATGTCTGTGCAATCACATAATCGTGGTGTCATAGCTAGATTAAGGGGTGCCCCAAGCCCACCTCTGTCAGTCCCCCCCCCCCCAGTCGGAGCTCTCCCTCTTGTGCAGCAGCAAAACCAGGCAGCCAGAATGTGAGCAGGACAGTATGCAGTGCAGGAAGAGTATCAGGTTTCACGAGTTACCAAAGGAGCTTCCCGACCAGAGGAGAGATAGGAGGGGGAGAGAGCTGTAAGTGACCCAGGGATCCCAGCTTCTTCTCCTCCTCGCCTGGATCCTGTGTAGCCTGTTATCTAATGAGAGCATTTGGGTTTAGAGAGAGACACACACAGAGAGTCCTCCTGAGTCCTGGTCCAGTGTGTAAGTAGTACAGAGGCTGTTGCTATTGCATTTTTGCAAGATACATTATAGATTTTATTTTTCTATGTGTATTTTAAGATTTAGGGGTCTATTCAATGCATATCAGATCCTCTCTGATGGAGAGGATTCAACAATGCAGCATTCAATTTGCGGGCAAATCGACTGGTTTTGCCTGTTTTCGACAATGTCAATGCCACTTTTTTAAAGTCAGATTGACTTTGTCAAAAACGGGACTAAAACCTGTCGGATTCGGCCGCAAAACTGACAACGCACATGGATCCGTGGCTAATCCGCCAATCCACGTGGTTTCCGACAAGTCGGAATTGCCAATAAGTCGGAAAAATGGCAGCCCCATTGAATAGTTAGAATCATGATTCAACCTAAAAAGTCAGAAACTACCGTCTTTCCGACCAGACGGCAGTTCCGACTTCAGTTGAATAGACCCCTAAGTTGTCTTTGTTCCACAACAAGAAAACAAGAAAATAGTTATCTTTCTATTAGGTAGAGCTATAAACAGTACTCAGGCATTATTAAACTATTAGTTTAAATCTAATATACATCATTGGTTTAAATTTAATATACACAATCTATACCTCCCACCATGACTCATTCCAGGAGGTACAAAATGCTCTCTACCTGGACTTCTCCCTTAATTTATAATTGCAATCATCTCTGTTGAAATACTTTTTTTTTTATCAATTAAATAGTTCAACACAGGTGATGTCAATCATATATTAAGAGGGAAGTTCAGGTAGAGAGTATTTTGTCCCTTCTGGAATGGGTCAAGTTGGGAGGTATGCACAATCTAATATACACCCACCCTTTCCCCAGGGCCCCTCTGACTGAAGTGCCCCAGGCTTCCCCAAGGCTTAATACGGCCCTGGGTGGTGTTGCCATAACAACAACAATCAGATTCTATCACTTTCTAGTGAATCTGCCCCTAATCTTTTTTTAGTCCATTCATCTTTAATCTGATTGTATGCCCCAAAACAAGTGATTGCTTCAAACACAATAACATTTTGATTACAAAAAAACAACAAAAAACAACAGGACATTATGAGTACACATACAATATACTGTAGGCAGTGGTGCAAGTACAAATTTGTTCTTAGTGGTACGGATAGTAAAAATGGACGTGGTCACGTGTCATGAGGGGTGTGGTCACATGAAACTAGGGGAGTGGCTACATGACAATAGGGGCATGGCCACATTATGCCACACACTGTAATGCCCATTACACATTATGCCACACACCGTAATGCCTATTACATATTATACCACACACAGTAATGCCTATTACATATTATACCACACACAGTAATGCCTATTACATATTATGCCACACACAGTTATGCCACTGACACCATTTTACAAAAATGCCCCTTATAAATTATGCCGCAGCGTGTGTACCACCACCATATTTCTTTATGGTACTCCGTACCACCATACTTTCAGCACTGACTGTAGGACAGTTACGGTATATACACATGGTGAGATTTTGACTATGTGATTTCCCTTGAACTCACCGGAGCCTAGAACCACCAATGTTGACAATATTTACTTGCGATTTTGGCTATATTTACTTGCTATTTTGACTGTGCGATTTTGGCTATGGCCGATTTTGACAGCTCATTTGAATATTGGGATGATATTTCAGGGTGACATAGGGGGTCATTTCGACCTGATTGCACGCTGCCATTTTTTGCAGCGCAGCGATCAGGTCACTACTGCGCATGCATATGCACCGCAATGCGCAGGCGCGTCGTACAGGTACAAAGCGGATCGTTGCTGGACAATGAATTTAACGAAGAAGAATCCATTTGCGCAGCCTATCGCAAGAAGATTGACAGGAAGAAGGCGTTTGGGTCTGGGACTCAGGGTCGACAGCACAAAGGTCGACACACTTTAGGTCGACGCCAATTGGTCGACACACATTAGGTCGACAGGGTCAAAAGGTCGACAGGGTCAAAAGGTCGACAACAACAAGGTCGACATGGAAAAAGGTCGACATGAGTTTTTTATGTTTTTTTGGTGTCGTTTTCTTCGTAGAGTGACCGGGAACCCGAATTAGTGCACCGCGTCCCCTCGCATGGCTCGCTTCGCTCGCCATGCTTCGGGCATGGTGCCTTCGCTCCGCTCCGCTTCGCTCGGCACACTTTACCGTTCCAATCGTAGTCCACGTGGATCGTTAAGTATGAAAAGGTTCAAAAAAAGAAAAAAATCGTGAAAAACTCATGTCGACCTTTTTCCATGTCGACCTTGTTCCTGTCGACCTTTTGACCCTGTCGACCTTTTGACCCTGTCGACCTAATGTGTGTCGACCAATTGGCGTCGACCTAAAGTGTGTCGACCTTTGTGCTGTCGACCTGGAGTCCGGATACCAAGGCGTTTATGGGTGACCATTTTCAGGGAGTGGTTGGAAAAACGCAGGCGTGTCCCAGCGTTTGCAGGGCTGAAGTGATCGCAGCAGCTGAGTATGTTCAGACCTACTCAGAAACTGCACAATTTTTTTAGTGCTCGGCTGCACAGACGTTCGCACACTTGCAAAGTTAAAATACGCTCCCCAGTGGGCGATGACTATGCGTTTGCATGGCTGCAAAAAGTAGCTAGCGAGCGATCAACTCGGAATGACCCCCATAGATCGGTATCGCAAGCTAATATCGGTCACTACTGGAAACACGTGCGATATACACTAAATAGTGAACATTGCCATGCCTGCACAGTCAACTTTTTGTTGCGATACAGACCCTGCGGAACCACGCATTGGCATCGCAGGTGTATACACACGGTGCTATATGCATTATATTTTCTACCGATATGGACTATATAGTCCATATCAGTAGTTCATATTGCACCATGTGTATGCACCTTTAGAATCATATAATACATGGAATGCATATGTTTTACCGGCAGCCGGGATCCTGGATGTCAGGATTCCAACAGCGGGATCTCGGCAACCAGTATGCCGGCAGCAGGGCGAGCATTAGAAAGCCTCTTGCGGGCTCGCTGCACTCGCCATGGCTGCTCGACACAGGTTATATTCTCCCTCTATGGGCGTCGTGGACGGGTGTGGTTCATCAAATTGACAGTGTCTAGGTCGACAATGTTTAGGTCGACCACTATAGGTCGACAGTCACTAGGTCGACATGGATGGAAGGTCGACAGGGTTTCTAGGTCAACATGTGCTAGGTCGACAGGTCTAAAGGTCGACATGAGGTTTTTTGTTTTTTTTGGTGTCGTTTTCTTCGTAGAGTGACCGGGATCCCAAATTAGTGCACCGCGTTCGCTCGCCATGCTTCGGGCATGGTGCCTTCGCTTCGCTCGGCACACTTTACCGTTCCAATCGTAGTCCACGTGGATCGTTAAGTATGAAAAAATTAAAAAAAATAAAAAAAATTTGAAAAACTCATGTCGACCTTTAGACCTGTCGACCTAGCACATGTTGACCTAGAAACCCTGTCGACATTCCATCCATGTCGACCTAGTGACTGTCGACCTATAGTGGTCGACCTAAACATTGTCGACCTAGACACTGTCGATCTTCAGACCGGATCCCGTCGTGGACACCCATAGAGGGAGAAAAGCCTGTGGCGCCGGTATTCCGGCTGCGGCATTTCACCGCCTGTTGAGATTCCGGTGTCGGCACTGTGACAGCCGTGATCCCGACAGACAGTCTCATGATTGCTTTCCTAATACACACCTCAATCAGCTTCAGTGCAATATTTTTAAATATAAATTTTACAGTGGAACGTCATAAAAGCCCTCCCAAACTAACACGAGAGGCACAGCCAAGCAATTTGACACATACTGTACTTGCTTTAAGTGGGGTACTCACGGAGAGATCCATGCTTAAAATCTAAGCAATCTGACTAGATTGCTTAGATTTTAAGCACAGATCACTCGTGTGTACCCCCCCATAGCGATGCGCGGCCCCGAGCATCGCTATCACTGGTGCTAGATTGGCCTGCATGCAGGCCAATCTAGTACGTCGCTCATTTCACCCGCTGGGTGAAATGAGCAGCCCCCCCGTCCTCCCCCACCTCGCTCAGCACACATCGCTCTCTGCTGAGCGGCGGGAGAGATGTGTGCTGAGTGGTTCGCTCAGCACACATCTCTCCCATGTATAGGGCCCTTAAGGCCAGTACTGATGGGGGAGATGTGTGCTGAGCGATCTTAACACAGACCGCTCAGCACACAGCTCTCCCCCCACTCAGCACAATGGTGAAGTGAGTGACCCGCTAGATTGAGCCTGCACGGGCACAGGCTCAATCTAGCACCGGCAATAGCGATGCGCGGCTATCGCTAGGGGGCATACACGCGACAGACCCGTGCTTAAAATCTAAGGGAGGAAAAGTGATTTGGGGTGATGATGTAATAGCAGAGGACGGGGCACACCCCCGGACTGCCCCCTTTTTCAGAGCTCTGTCCCCTGTTGGATCGAGCAGACAGAAAGTCAGCAAGTATGATTTGACAACTGCGTATGGTAAGTACTTTAGAATAATAGTCTGTCATATTATTTAGTAACAATAAAATGCATTTAATAATGTTTGCTTCTATGTGCATATAAGCTACTGGCAGTTCCCTCCATGATGTGCGTGTAGGTGACACGTCAACGTGCCTTGGCTTAGTAGTACAGGTTTTACCTCATGATATATTATTCCCATAGAAGATGTAAAGGATGGATGACTGCCGACTGAGTCATCTTATCTCACCATTGTTCAGGCTCTCTGATGTCAGCTAAAAAGAGGGAAAAGGTTTCGGAACCAATGCGCCCTCAGGCTGCTCTCATAGACTGACCTACTGTTGAATTGTTTTCAAAAATATTAAAAGACCAGATGTACAATGTAAGTACAGTATCAGGTATTCTTTGTACACTACTACATAACTTTTACTTGTGTATACTACAGTATGTCTATTAGACTGAATAAAATCATTCAATACAGTTTGTTGTTAGCTTGATGGTCTTCAAAGCTGCAGATCCTAGTTTAGGTTTAAAGCCAGATATATAGAGCTGCAGCAAGAGAAGCTAAATAAACCTTGGCGATTTGTAAACGCTTCCGATTTAATGGAAGCTGTGGAACGATGGCTAGATTGCCGCTTTAACTTTAGCTGCTATCTCACTGACGTTTCTGTAAAATATTACAAAAATTACATAAACCTTATTGTGTTCATTTTACTAAGCGTTGGCTTTCAAAAGCCACTGCTTCTCGGCGTGTTTAAATATGAATTGTAAAATGGCAATAACAGAGCAAAACATAGGGTGCTTTGCTATGAACTGTATTGCCATTTTAAGAGATGACTTGCTTAATAAATATACCCCTTGGCATCTTTTTCTACCTTTCCCGTAGCTTTAAGAGCTGGCAGGAAGCCAGGCCTTACTCATGGAACCGGACATGACTTTGGTAATGTAGTATACAAAGATCTAAAACTGTCTGAGTAAATTAAAGAAGAGAAGAAAATTACAATGACAAAAATAAACTGGAGGTGTATTGTCCAGCTAGTATCAACACAGGAAAAACTGAACAGCAATGATCTCAAAGTGTTTTAAATTAGAAATAAAGTTGTACTTGTAAGTTTCCTTCCAGCCAGTCAAGTTACATCAGCTGTAAAACCATGGCCCTCATTCCGAGTTGATCGGTCGCAAGGCGAATTTAGCAGAGTTACACACGCTAAGCCGCCGCCTACTGGGAGTGAATCTTAGCTTCTTAAAATTGCGACCGATGTATTCGCAATATTGCGATTACTAACTACTTAGCAGTTTCAGAGTAGCTCCAGACTTACTCTGCCTGTGGGATCAGTTCAGTGCTTGTCGTTCCTGGTTGACGTCACAAACACACCCAGCGTTCGCCCAGGCACTCCCACCGTTTCCCCGGCCACTCCTGCGTTTTTTCCGGAAACGGTAGCGTTTTCAGCCACACGCCCCTGAAACGCCGTGTTTCCGCCCAGTAACACCCATTTCCTGTCAATCACATTACGATCGCCGGAGCGAAGAAAAAGCCGTGAGTAAAAATACTTTCTTCATAGTAAAGTTACTTGGCGCAGTCGCAGTGCGAACATTGCGCATGCGTACTAAGCGGATTTTCACTGCGATGCGATGAAAAAGAACGAGCGAACAACTCGGAATGAGGGCCCATATACCCATACATGCTAAAATATGAAAACGTGTGACTCTATGGAGAGATTTATCAAAGTGTGGAGAGAAATGGATAAATGGAGAGAGATGAAGGGGGAGATGTACTAAGCCTTGGAGAGTGATTTAGTGGAGATAGAATATATACGGCTAAATGTAATAGTCTCCGAGTTCCAACCTGGGGGTAAATTTACTATGATGGGAGTTCTACTTAAGATGGTATGTTGCCCATAGCAACCAATCAGATTCTACTTCTCATTTATCTAGCACCTTCTATAAGATAACACCTGAAATCTGATTGGTTGCTATGGGCAACATCCCATCTCAAATAGAACTCCCATCTTAGTAAATGTACCCCCTGGTTTGACCTTGTAAATTATTGCTGCTTTAAAAAAATGGGCAGACTCACATAAAATGTCCGCACCTCTGGAACTCAGAGGCTATTACGTTTAGCCGATGGTCATTCACATAGGTCCCAGCTCCAGTTGTGCTTATAATCTATTGAGTAAATGTATGAAGCAGTGATAAGAGTGGAGAAGTGAGCCAGTGGAGAAGTTGCCCATGATGGCTCTGTATCATTTTATAGTATGCAAATTATAAATGTTACTTCAGTGCTGATTGGTTGCCATGGGCAACTTCTCCACTGGCTCACTTCTCCACTCTTATCACTTCTTCATACACTTACCCCTATATTCCCTACCACGTGCGAATACATGGGGGGAGCTTTAGGAAATCTTGGAGAGAGTTAAAGTACCAGCCAACCAGCTCCTAACTGCCACGTTACAGGCTGTGTTTGAAAAATGACAGGAGCTGACTGGTTGGTTCATGAACGCCTGTCCCTGACGACGGGGTGTATCCCCGAAACGCCGTTGGACTAGTAAAGTTGTCGTTTAAAACTTCATCAAGTCTGCATTGAGTGCCGCTGTCTTTCTACATGTCTTTCTATCTATCTATCTATCTATCTATCTATCTATCTATCTATCTATCTATCTATCTATCTGTATATCTTGTATTTAATAATACAAACTAATAACTGGTATGAGCTGTTGTATCAGAAAGCAGAAATTGTGTAACAGTTAGTGGTGTAGTCATAGTTATCACACATGCAATAGGTCTTTAACTACCACTTAAGATTACACTATAAATTTGAGGGTTCTGCGCACTGAGTGTCTTTATTCTATAGCTAGCCGGGGTGTGCTGCTCGTTCTGATGGGTGTTCCAACCCACCTATACGTAAATGGAGAAGCTTAGTGGATATACCACAATAGAACAGCGCTCAACCCCTAAGGTGTGTGTGTTTAGCTAACGAATGCACATCAGATGTAATAAAGGATAATGTATGAACAGACCCAAATTTGAGTTTGCACTTGGATATAGAAATCACAAAAATAACAATATGATGCGAATTAATTGTTGTGAGCCACTGTATTTATTGTATACTGGCCAATCTAAAGGTGTGCGGTTAATGCCCAGGGTGGGCGATATTGTCTCTTATAAAGTTCATGCAGGTTATAATACAGACTGCGGCGTCCCGCACATCTGCTGCTGAAAAGTCTTTAGGAAAAAATAATAATAATAAATGCTGGTGTTGGTAAAAAATCTTTAAAACCTTCACGATGTCCTGAGCTTACGGTGGTGGCATAAGTGGGGTAAAAAGGGGTCTCCGGACTGGTTTCCCCTCTCTGCTCCTGCTGCCCGTGGTGCGTCCTTGTTCAGACGCCCCCCGGGTGCAGGTCGGTCAGAGAGGTGGACCTATCTAGCGGCGGGTAAAGGATTCAGATGCCGCTCTGCAGAGCGGCAAGCTGCGCCTCTCCCACCGCTTACAGAGAACTCACCTGTCGCCCGCTCCAGACGCACGCCGCGCTCCGTCACCGGCTTCCTCCGCTGTCTGGTATCCTAGCAGCGCTGCTGGCTTCCGGGTTGGTCCGGTCACGTGACCGGGTCTTTTCGACGTGGGAAAGAGTCTTCCTGATGAAGTCTTTGAACCTGAGTGGTTCTTTCTTTGTAGTTCCTCCAACACGTTTCAACCTTTCGGTCTCCCCCCTTATAATTCCTGTGTTTGCACCTGGGAGAAGAGGGGAGCGGGCAGCAGCCGGCATGTAGATGCTGGGGAGAAGTATTGAGTGGGGAGCCGGGGTGGTCAGCAGCCCGCTGTTCAGAGAGACTCACTGAGGGCACTTGGCCAGGGGTTCATTGCTCTCCAGCCTCTTGAAATGAGACCTTGCATGAAAGCAGCCAAGCAGTACAGGTGCATAGAGTCAGGGATGCAGCTGCAGGTATACAGGGAGAATAGTGTTTCTTAAATTTGTCACTGATGCAAGCCAGTGCCTCCCTAGCCACTAACCTCACCGCACGTCACTGGCTGGCCAGCTCTACGAAGAGTTCTGATGGTTCTGAACTTCTTACATTTACAAAGATGATGGAGGCAACTGTGCTCATTGGGACCTTCAAAGCAGCAGATATTTTTCTGTACCCTTCCCCAGTTTGTGCCTCGAGACAATTCTGTCTCGGAGGTCTACAGACAATTCCTTTGACTTCAAGCTTGGTTTGTGCCCTACATGCCCTGTCAAGTGTGGGACCTTATATAGATAGGTGTGTGCCTTTCCAAATCATGTCCAATCAACTGAATTTACCACAGGTGGACTCCAATTAAGCTGTAGGAACATCTCAAGGATGATTAGAGCAATTCGGGAGAGACGTCACGTGATGATGTCAGACGTCTCTCCCACACTGCCCTGCGCCCTGACTCTCCTGCTGCACAACGAGGAGCCCTGGAGCCTATAGAACGTGGAACTTGGAAGAGCCTGTGTGCTGCTGTCAACTCTGGTTAGTAAAGTCCGAGTCCCCACTGACAGCACATACACACAGCCGCTGATGCTGCGCTCCGTTTCCTCCTGCCTCCTATTTCCCTGCATCTCCCCCTCAGCACCCTTATCCTCACCCTCCCTGTGTCTCCCCCTCAGCACCCTGATCCTCACCCTCCCTGTGTCTCCCTCTCAGCACCCTGATCCTCACCCTCCCTGTGTCTCCCCCTCAGCACCCTGATCCTCACCCACCTTGTGTCTCCCCCCCAGCACCCTGATCCTCACCCTCCCTGTGTCTCCCCCTCAGCACCCTGATCCTCACCCTCCCTGTGTCTCCCCCTCAGCACCCTGATCCTCACCCTCCCTGTCTCCCCCTCAGCACCCTGATCCTCACCCTCCCTGTACCTCCCGTAATGTGTAAAAAGGGGGACTGCTGCCTCAATGTGTAAAAGGGGGACTCTGCAGCCGTAATGTGTAAAAGGAGGACTGTCTGCCTGCCTAATGTGTAAAAAAGGGGACTCTGCAGCTGTAATGTGTAAAACGGGGACTCTGCTTGCCGTAATGTGTAAAAGGAGGACTGTCTGCCTGCCTAATGTGTAAAAAAGGGGACTCTGCAGCTGTAATGTGTAAAACGGGGACTCTGCTTGCCGTAATGTGTAAAAAGGGTACTATACCTGCTGTAATGTGTAAAAGGGAGCTCTGTGGCCATTCTCCTTCCCCATGAAGCCACGCCCCCTATATTTTGAGCACACTGGCCCTGTTTTTGTATATGGGGGGGGAGGGGTCGCCGATGCTGTTTCTTGCACACAGCGCTGAAATGTCTAGTTACGGCACTGGTAACCATTGGCATATAACCACTAATGGTATGCGCAATGTACAGTTGTGGCTGGTGTACGCAGCAGGAATGACATAAGCAGCCATTGAAAAGAAGTATGATATGGTAACTATCTAATTCCAGGAATGGAATGGCAAAACCACTGCCACTGGATTAGCATTTGTGAGCACATATTATCATAATATAAATATGTGGTGTTCAAAAAGATAACACTTATTGTCTAATTTAGATCAATTAAAAAGCACATACATAGAAATGCATGCATTGCAAGGAACATAGTAGTGAACACTGCTAAAAGTAGACAGTGCTGAACAGACATATTTCCAGGGGCAATAAAAAAAGGAAATATGAGTGTTAAATTCAAATGAATGAAGGGTAGGGTCAGCGAGCTGTAATAGCACTCTGGCAGCATTATTTAATGGTTTCAGGATAGGGCCTCCAAGAGCTAGGCAGGGCCTGGGTACTTGGGAGGCGTGGGAAAATTTGGCAGACAAGGGCACGCCTCCTCCTGAAAAAAATGCTATGTGCTGTGCCACGTGCTGCAACTTAGCAACCAGGCTGGGCAATCAGTACCCACCCCCACCCTTTTGCCACCCCTGTTTTAGGGGCAAACTCTTATACAAAGAGAAGGCAATATTAGAAAGCATGAAGCACGAATCAGTCATCACCTACCTTCCTATTATTTCTTTGGACAATTTCTTGCCAATAGAAAAGTGATTTTCAATCTTTTTCAACCCGCGGCACACAAGATTTAAAAATTGTAAAGGCACGCCATCAACTTTTTTTTTTTCAAACATGAAGTATAACAAATATCAACATATATTGTATTTCATATATGTTGATATTTGTTATTATTTCCAAGTTTTTTGAAAAACATGTAATTGATAGAATATGTCCTTCCCCACAGAAAAAAAAGACATTGGCCTCCACAGAAAAAATAAAAATAAAATACATTGGTCCCCACAAAACCAAAATAAAGACATTGGCCCTCACAAAAAAAATAAAACACATTGGCTCCCACAGAAAAGCATAGAAAACATTTTGGCCTGCACATCTTCTTTTCAGCATCTGTAGATCAAGTAAATTGTAGCTATCCTGGACTTTGACATTTGGTGGTAAGATACAGTAAATAGTTTTGGTGGTATTGTCTTGTGCTTTACTTCCAGTGGCAAATCCACTTTATCCATGTGAATGTGATTTTGGGCAAATTTATTTACAGTGGTTCACGATAAGCTTGGTAAATAAAAGTTGTGCCCGAATGTGGCCATAAAAAGTGGGCGTGGTCTTGTGATACACCCCTGTTTCCATCACTCTGGAGGTTTGCCCAGTACTCCCGGAGATGCTGGCCTTCCCCTAGTCTCTCATTTACCCACTACTCTGCCCTGCCAAAGTGCAATGGCGTATCTATAATGGTTGCAGGGTGTGCGCTGCAATTTTGCTGCAGTGCTGCAAAGTCACAAAGAAAATGTTGCTGCCATTTTGTGCATGCACAGTAGGGAAATCACTAGGAGAAATGGCCACTTCACCATTTCGGCAGGGACCTGTTTATGAGCAATAGACTCTGGCACAGCACCACAGTCTCCTTGTGCTCAGAGGAACACTGCTGTCTAGAGAGGAGGGCAGGGGGCCCTGACAGAGACTGCTCATGGGCCCCCTCCTCTCTTGACATCCCCTGCCACAGTGGGACAGTTTTGGGAGCTTGGAGATAGGGTGATAACGTGAGCACCGAGGGGGAGATGTATTAACCTGGAGAAGTCATAATGAAGTGATAAACCAGTGATATGTGCAAGGAGATAAATGCACCAACCAATCAGCTCCTAACTGTTAATTTACATATTGGAGCTGATTGGCTGGTGCCTTTATCACCTTGCACATATCACTGGTTTATCACTTCCTTATACCTTCTCCAGATTAATACAGTACATCTGCCTCAGAGATCCTTAATCTCCTTAGGTATAATAGCTATGTGGACTTGAAGAGGCTCTTCACAGAATTACGTCTGATCTGAAATCTCAATAATTGCTGGTAGAAGGTCCTGAAGTAAGTTATGGAATACCCATCAGGACCTGGACTTTTTCTTGTGGGGATGAAGTTATAACTTTAACTCTGATTACAAGAAGGGCTGTTACCAGTGTCTGCCTCCATTTCAGACTTTGGGAATGTTGAAATATGTACAACAGACTATGGGTTTGTTTCTATGCATGTAGTTACCGTACAGGGGCAGCAGATGGCGCTGTATACTTACAGAGGTGTAGTGTTTGTCTGTTGCATATGTTTGTACTTGTTTGTTTTTACCTCACATGTGTGTTCTAGAAAGAGTCTCTGAGAGAAGGAGATGAGCTGATGATACTGAAACTTGTTGTTATATTGATCCTGCTATTCAGTACTATATAAAGAAGATATACATCTCAAGTCTCGTTCTGTCTGTATACAAGGTAACTCCTGAGGTGATACTTTATCTATAAGACTTCCCGCTGCACACCTATGGTATCGATCCATCGCACTATGCCAACAGGTTATGGGCCCAGACTGGAGTCTATACAAGATAAAGTTTTCAGGAGTGCATCCTAAGCAGCATCCAGATCACGAGTCGCACTGCAAGTCCCAGCAGGCGCAGACAGCAGACTGTGTAACACACACAAGAAACAACCCAGGAGAACCTTGGAAAAAAAACTGTGAGTAAAACAAGTTTAATACCACAGAAGAATAGAGAGATCTATACAAGGAAGGGTTATGGCAAATTACACAGATCTCAGACTAGCTGCTAGCAAGCTTTCTAATGAGAACTATCAAACATGGAAGTTTAAAGTAGAAATGCTATTAACCAGAGATGATTTATGGGATGTTATAAATGCAGACAGACCTGAAGGAGAGGATCAGCAGTGGATTAAGAAGGACAGACAGGCAAGAGCCACTATAAGTTTACTAGTGGAAGATGAACAGCTTATACACATAAGACAAGAGAGTACAGCTAAAGGCATGTGGTGTGCTTTACAGAGAGTGCATGAAGGATCAAGTTTGAACAGCAAACTATTCCTATTAAGAAAATTATATCAAATAAGATTTAATAAAGGCAAGACAATGCAAGAACACATCAGTGCACTACTAGAGATAACCATACAGCTCAGGTCAATGGGAGAAGAAATCAAAAGCAACCACATAGTAGCCATCCTCCTTTGCAGTTTACCAGATACATACAGTGCACTAATAAACGCACTAGAAATGAGACCTGAAGCAGAAATCACACCAGACTTTGTGAAGAACAGGCTCATAGAGGAGTATCAACGCAGAAAGGAGCTTACAGAATGCAATACTGAAAGTGACACAGAGAAAGCACTTAAAATGGCGGACACTAAGCCACACACCAGGGAAACAAGAGCATGTTTCAGATGCAAGAAAGTGGGTCACCTGAAAAAAGATTGCACCATATGGAAGACAGAGCAGCACAAACCACCAGAAAGATTACACAAACAAAGAGCCAAAGCCACACTTACAGATACAGGAGCACACAATTGGAATGGAACATTTAAAGCGACAGTAACCCAATTATCAGAAAAGTGGTATGTAGACTCAGGAGCGACTAGTCATATGACAAATAACAAGGACTTCTTTACTGAACTTGATTTGAACCATAAAGAAACAATCTACCTAGCAGATGGAACAAATATCATTGCAGAAGGGAAAGGGAATGGTAAATTCCTATGCTCCAAGGGTAATGGCAGCTATGCAGAAATACCCGTAACAGATGTGCTATATGTTCCCAAGCTTGAGGGAGCACTGCTATCAGTAAAGAATCTAGTAGAAAAAGGACTTACTGTAAAGTTTCAGAATAATAAGTGTTTTATCCAAAACGGAAGAGAAACACTAGCTACAGCCAGAATAAAAGAACATTTATACTGTCTGGATATCGCAGCACAGCAGGCAAAGTTAAGTACACAGAAACACGCTGACTGCATTCACAAATGGCATAGAAGATTAGGACACAGACACCCAGATTGCATAAAGGAAATGCAGAAGAGAGACCTAGCCAGGGATCTCAAAGTGTCAGACTGTTCGGAAATGATGAAGTGCCAATGCTGCATAGAAGCAAAAGCAACAAGGACGTCAATTCCTAAGAAAAGTGAAAACAGAGCTTCCAGACCACTAGACCTGGTACATAGTGATGTATGTGGACCTATGAAAACGCGAACCGTAGGAGACAAAAGGTATATGCTGACATTCATTGACGACTACTCCAGGTTCACAGTCACTTATCTAATAAAAAGTAAAGATGAAGTCTTAGAAAAGCTGCAAGACTACGTGACCATGACCAGAAACAGGTTCAAGAGGAATATGCTAACTCTTCGCAGCGACAATGGAGGCGAGTTCACAGGACAGAAAATAGAACGGTACTTAAGAGGACTCGGTATTGAGCATCAGAAGACAGTACCATATACACCAGAGCAAAACGGTGTATCTGAGAGGAAAAACAGATCACTAACAGAAATGATAAGGTGCATGCTTACAGATTCAGGACTACCTGATAAATATTGGGGCGAAGCAGCAGCAACAGCCACCTATCTTCAAAACAGACTACTTTCCAAAGCAGTAAGGAAGACACCATATGAGCTGTGGCACGGTAAGAAACCCAGCTTAAAGCACATTAGAGTTTTTGGATGCAGAGCCTTCGTCTACATTCCTGCTGAAAAACGAAGCAAGTTGCAGAACCGAGCAGAAGAGGGAGTTCTAGTCGGCTATAGTGAACATTCAAAAGGCTACAGAATCTTAAATCCAAGAACTGGAAAAGTAGTTATAAGCAACAGTGTGACATTCATAGAAGAAACACGAGATGATGTCATAACTCCAGTAGACTCTACTGAAGAAGAAGAAAGCACTGAATCCAAAGAAACAGATGAAGTAGAGATCACTCAAGAAGTTGAAGTACAACACAAGACAAATACCAGCGACACTCATGAGAGTGCATCCGAGGGGGTGAGACGCTCTTCAAGAGAAAATAAGGGAAAAGCACCTACACGTTTATCTTACAAAGCAAAAGCCATTAACATACAAGAACCTGCAACATGGGAAGAAATTGCAAATTTTTCTGAAAGAGAAGCACAGAAATGGCTAGGAGCCGCAAAAGAAGAAATGGAATCAATGGAAGACAATCAGACATGGACATTGACCAGACTACCATTAGACAAAAAGGCCATAGGATGTAAATGGACTTTTAAGGTCAAGTATGATTCTGAAGGAAAAATAGAAAGATACAAGGCAAGACTCGTTGCTAAAGGATATTCACAGAAATTTGGAGAAGATTATGATGAAACGTTTGCTCCAGTTGTGAAGCACACTACCATTAGAACCTTACTCCTAACAGCAGCCATAAAGGGTATGCAAGTGAAACATTTCGATGTAAAGACGGCTTTCCTACATGGTGAACTAAAGGAAGATATATACATGGAACAACCACCAGGCTTCGTGAATTCTCAGAACCCAGATCATGTATGTAAACTGAACAAGAGTATATATGGTCTTAAACAAGCAGCAAGAGCATGGAATACAAAGATAAATGGAGTTCTGACAGAAAAGGGATTCATCAGAAGCAAAGCAGACCCATGTCTCTATACAAAGTTGATAGAGGAAAGATGGTTCTATGTATTAATTTACGTGGACGATTTGCTAGTTTGTTTTGAACAAGAAGGGGACGAAGTTGAATTGTTACAAGAACTAAACCGTCAGTTTGAAACAAAAGACCTCGGCCACATAACGCATTACTTGGGAATGCAAATCTCAAGAGAAGGTGATGGAACATTCACACTAAGTCAGAAATACAAAATTCAGGAAACCATCGAGGAATTTGGTATACAAGATGCAAAGACAGCAAGCACTCCTATGGAGACAAGTTATGAAAAGGAACCAAATGATCAGAGCAACCTGTTAGAGGATAACCATCTATACAGAAAAGCCATAGGAAAATTGCTATACATTGCAACCGTCACAAGACCAGATATCTCCACAGCAGTTGGGATTTTAAGCAGAAAAGTCTCAAAACCAACAAAGATGGATTGGAATGCAGTTAAGAGGGTAATTCGTTACTTAAAGGGAACGATTAACAAGAAGCTTAAGCTCTCAGCAAACACAAGTCACAAGTTAACAGGATATGTTGACGCAGATTGGGCTGGAGACACAAGTGACAGAAAATCCACAAGTGGATATCTATTCTCTATTGGAGAAGGATTAATCAGCTGGACAAGCAAGAAGCAGTCTACCGTAGCACTATCTTCTACAGAAGCTGAATATATCGCAGCAGCTCACGCCAGTCAAGAAGTGGTATGGTTAATGCAACTACTATCAGACCTAGGAATGCCTCAAGAAGAACCTATCAAGATATATGAGGATAATCAAGGATGCCTTGCATTAGCGCAAACAGAAAGAGTGAACCCAAGAACCAAGCACATTGATGTCAAGCATCACTTCCTGAGGGATCTACAGGAACAAGGTCTTATAGAGTTGAACTATTGCCCAACAGAAGATATGACAGCTGATATCATGACTAAGCCTCTTACCAGAGAGAGACATTGGAGACTTACGTCAAAGATGGGTCTAACTGAAGAAACCCAGTCCGTTGAGAAGGGGTGTTGAAATATGTACAACAGACTATGGGTTTGTTTCTATGCATGTAGTTACCGTACAGGGGCAGCAGATGGCGCTGTATACTTACAGAGGTGTAGTGTTTGTCTGTTGCATATGTTTGTACTTGTTTGTTTTTACCTCACATGTGTGTTCTAGAAAGAGTCTCTGAGAGAAGGAGATGAGCTGATGATACTGAAACTTGTTGTTATATTGATCCTGCTATTCAGTACTATATAAAGAAGATATACATCTCAAGTCTCGTTCTGTCTGTATACAAGGTAACTCCTGAGGTGATACTTTATCTATAAGACTTCCCGCTGCACACCTATGGTATCGATCCATCGCACTATGCCAACAGGGAAGTGTTTAGCATCCATTTATTTTTTCATTTTCCTCTTTTTAGACCAGTCATCCCCAGGGAAAACACACAACTCAATTTTTTGCATTTGTGATGAAGTTCGACTTTGTCATCTTCAGTGATACATACAAAAGTCAGGAATCTTTGTGCATCTAAGAACCTGACTGATCTATTTCTCCATTGCAAATACATATTCCTGTAGAAATCAAACTTTACAGCCACTCTAACTTCATCTCAATTGTTTTTGTCTTTTAAGACATACATCTAGCTAAACAGTCCAACCAGCAATTAGGTTTAACTGAACTTGACCAAAATGGGTTCATTCACTTGTATACTACAAAACAAAAGTTATATATATATATATATATATATATATATATATATATAGAAAAGATGTCGCGCAATCTCACACAGAGTCTTTGAAATATATATCAGTCCAAATGTACTTTTGCAGCAGTCCTCCTCTAGGAGTAAACCCGTACTCCTCAGCACATGTGAAAAAAAGAAATAATGGAGGGCGCAATGGTGAGTATAGAATTACAAGTTTTTACTGGCATCAGTATCACTCACGTACATTTAAAATAAAAGTTAACCAGCGCGATGTAGATCATCAGTGGAGCCTCCGGAAAACCGCACCAACGAACCCCGTCGCTCACAGGATAACAGCAGCCGCTAAATCCTTCTAGCCGCACGGACTTGAATAACGGACCACACGCGCTGACACTTCAGACAATGGATCCTTGAACCTCGTCCTGCTGGCCACGCCCAACGCGTTTCGTCATAAGACTTCGTCAGGGGGTGACGAAGTCTTACGACGAAACGCGTTGGATGTGGCCAGCAGGACGAGGTTCAAAGATCCATTGTCTGAAGTGTCAGCGCGTGTGGTCCGTTATTCAAGTCCGTGCGGCTAGAAGGATTTAGCGGCTGCTGTTATCCTGTGAGCGACGGGGTTCGTTGGTGCGGTTTTCCGGAGGCTCCACTGATGATCTACATCGCGCTGGTTAACTTTTATTTTAAATGTACGTGAGTGATACTGATGCCAGTAAAAACTTGTAATTCTATACTCACCATTGCGCCCTCCATTATTTCTTTTTTTCATATATATATATATATATATATATATATATATATTTATTTATTTTTATTATTATTAAATGTGATAAGTATTTTACATTTTAATTGGTTCACTTTCAGTGTTGGGTAATACGTGAAGGATTATATAGGTATTTGCAAACAAAAGTGAAAGGTACAATAATTGGCTCAGTGGAACTATGAATATACTAGAGAGCTTTAAATACAAGATTCAAAAACAACAACTGTAAGGATGAATACTTAAATACAAGTATGTGTTGTTTGTAGTCATTGTATTCCAGGGATAAATGGTAAACCATTAAGTACGTGTGAGCACAACTAGTATAAACAAACCATATGTATGTAGAAAAACATTCTGTGCATTAGAATGCATGCTCTTTATAGCATGAATGGGTCTGCCAGACAAGTCAGTATTGCCTTGTCTGCAGTTACTTGTCATGTAAATTGTGACTTAATGAGCTGTTGTTGTTTTTTTTTATTTTTAGAATCTATTGGCTGCTGTGGTAAACACGCAAATGGAATATTCAAAGAGGGTAGAACAATATAAAACTGATTAAACCTGAATCTCTAATTAACTTTGATGTAAGATGTGAGGTTATATATAACAAAATGATACTTCTTCCTACATTTAGAAACCCATTGCTTACAGACACTTGCAGCCAATAAAAGCAACTACTTTGTAAGTCAAGGGTTGCTAGAGAAAGTAAATGAAATTTACCTAAGAAAAATCAGTTACAGCTAATCTAAGCAGTGTGGGGGGAAATGGTTAACTGTCTAATTTTTCTGCACAAACGGCTTACTTTCAGTATTAATGGTTTAACTGTGTGAATCGTTTTCATGTAGTTTTCTGTACTGGAAATACTTGCATAGATCTTTAGAAGGCATTTTGTGGCTTTACTATCAGTTTGAAATGCATACAAGCCTATCAAAGCATTTTTATTTTTTCTCTTTGTCTTTTTGTGGCAGGAACCTGTTACATTATTTCTGTGTTTGGTTGTAAAATTGAGATGATCACAATAGTGACTCAAACAGAACACACATTCTTAGTACAACTGTCATTTTAAGAAGTTGCCTAATGATAAGTACTCATGGACAGAGTTGGCTCTGATGCATTCACCAGAAGACAAAGCAGCATTCGCAGGCCTGAAAATAGTTACAGTATGTACTGGTTGCAGATTACTACTATGGGTACGCCTCTTGTTGCACATGGGACTCTACAAAGCCCACAAAGTATGATTTGGGGTCACTTAAAGGGAATGTCATCTAGTGACGAGAGCTAAACTCCTCAGGACAACTATACTGAACAATGAAGATCTTGAATCCTTGAACAAACACTCACTACATACAGTGCAAATGTAACAATTGCAATATCCCTATTATGCTAAATGGGACAACTCCAGCCAGGGCCGTAACTAGGGTGGTGCGGACAGTGCTCAGTACACAGCGCATTTGCCCATTGGGCGCACCGTCCGCATCAACCCGCGATCAACCACCTGCAGTGATCTCAAACATGCAGGAATAAAAAAGAGAAAAACTCTGGGTCCCCACAGGACACGCAGCAGCGGCGCAGTCCTATACTGCAGTCAGTGACAGTCACTCTCATGGTGCAGTAGCTCCACATGGCAGAGGAAGGGGAGGAAACTACGGAGAGTGTGATCTACCTCCCCTCACCCTCTGCTCCGTACAGTATCCGGATCATACAGGCGGCTGTGTGTGGCTGGGTAGCTGTCACTGCGAACAAGGAAAGAGGCTGATGCTACTACCGGGGAGAGACACGTGTCCCTGTCAGTGGTCTACTTGAGCCCCTTCTTCCCTTCTACACAGGTGCCTTCCTTTCCCTCTACTCTGTCACCCTCACTTCCAATTTGCTGGTAGATCTGCCCCCTTGTTTTGCTTTACCATGCCTACGTCCTCGTTCTACCCTGTTGGAGCTCCATAGAACAAAAGATGGTAAATTAATCTGGGGGGATGTTGCTAATGTCATAATGTAGTGTACTGTAGTGATTTACTGAAGTTTACTGTAGTGATTTAGTGCAGCGTATGGGCGAGTATAGTGTAGTGATGTAATTCAGCATTTGATGGGATATAGAGATTTGTGTAAGGGGCTCTACCATGGTATAATGTGTATAAGGGGCTCTTCTGTGGCATAACATGTACAGATGTGTCCACGTACATCTAGTCTCGCTGCACATTAAACAACCCTTCTAGTGAAACCATGCCATGGCGTGACTTGATAGCGCTGAGCAACTTTTTGTGCAACTTTATCCATTAGAATGCATCTTATTTGCAAAATGATGCAAACAGGATGCATAAGCAGCTTTTGCTGATAAAAAATAAGAATTTACTTACCGATAATTCTATTTCTCATAGTCCGTAGTGGATGCTGGGGACTCCGTAAGGACCATGGGAAATAGCGGCTCCGCAGGAGACTGGGCACATCTAAAGAAAGCTTTAGGACTATCTGGTGTGCACTGGCTCCTCCCCCTATGACCCCCCTCCAAGCCTCAGTTAGGATACTGTGCCCGGACGAGCGTACACAATAAGGAAGGATTTTGAATCCCGGGTAAGACTCATACCAGCCACACCAATCACACCGTATAACCTGTGATCTGAACCCAGTTAACAGCATGATAACAGAGGAGCCTCTGAAAGATGGCTCACAACAATAATAACCCGATTTTTGTAACAATAACTATGTACAAGTATTGCAGACAATCCGCACTTGGGATGGGCGCCCAGCATCCACTACGGACTATGAGAAATAGAATTATCGGTAAGTAAATTCTTATTTTCTCTAACGTCCTAAGTGGATGCTGGGGACTCCGTAAGGACCATGGGGATTATACCAAAGCTCCCAAACGGGCGGGAGAGTGCGGATGACTCTGCAGCACCAAATGAGAGAACTCCAGGTCCTCCTCAGCCAGGATATCAATTTTGTAGAATTTTACAAACGTATTTGCTCCTGACCAAGTAGCTGCTCGGCAAAGTTGTAAAGCCGAGACCCCTTGGGCAGCCGCCCAAGATGAGCCCACCTTCCTTGTGGAGTGGGCATTTACAGATTTTTGGCTGTGGCAGGCCTGCCACAGAATGTGCAAGCTGAATTGTACTACAAATCCAACGAGCAATAGTCTGCTTAGAAGCAGGAGCACCCAGCTTGTTGGGTGCATACAGGATAAACAGCGAGTCAGATTTCCTGACTCCAGCCGTCCTGGAAACATATATTTTCAGGGCACTGACAACGTCTAGCAACTTGGAGGCCTCCAAGTCCCTAGTAGCCGCAGGCACCACCAATAGGTTGGTTTAGGTGAAACGCTGAAACCACCTTGGGGAGAAACTGAGGACGAGTCCTCAATTCCGCCCTGTCCGAATGGAAAATCAGATAAGGGCTTTTTCAGGATAAAGCCGCCAATTCTGACACGCGCCTGGCCCAGGCCAGGGCCAACAGCATGACCACTTTCCATGTGAGATATTTTAACTCCACAGATTTAAGTGGTTCAAACCAATGTGACTTTTGGAACCCAAAACTACATTGAGATCCCAAAGTGCCACTGGAGGCACAAAAGGAGGCTGTATATGCAGTACCCCTTTTACAAACGTCTGAACTTCAGGGACTGAAGCTAGTTCTTTTTGGAAGAAAATTGACAGGGCCGAAATTTGAACCTTAATGGACCCCAATTTCAGGCCCATAGACACTCCTGTTTGCAGGAAATGTAGGAATCGACCCAGTTGAATTTCCTCCGTCGGGCCTTACTGGCCTCGCACCACGCAACATATTTTCGCCAATTGCGGTGATAATGTTTTTGCGGTTACATCCTTCCTGGCTTTGATCAGGATAGGGATGACTTCATCCGGAATGCCTTTTTTCCTTCAGGATCCGGCGTTCAACCGCCATGCCGTCAAACGCAGCCGCGGTAAGTCTTGGAACAGACAGGGTCCTTGCTGGAGCAGGTCCCTTCTTAGAGGTAGAGGCCACGGATCCTCCGTGAGCATCTCTTGAAGTTCCGGTTACCAAGTCCTTCTTGGCCAATCCGGAACCACGAATATAGTGCTTACTCCTCTCCATCTTATCAATCTCAGTACCTTGGGTATGAGAGGCAGAGGAGGGAACACATACCCTGACTGGTACACCCACGGTGTTACCAGAGCGTCTACAGCTTATTGCCTGAGGGTCCCTGGATCCTGGTGCAATACCTGTCGAGTTTTTAATCATGTGGAAGACTTCTGGGTGAAGTCCCCACTCTCCTGGGTGGAGGTCGTGCTGAGGAAGTCTGCTTCCCAGTTGTCCACTCCCGGAATGAATACTGCTGACAGTGCTATCACATGATTTTCCGCCCAGCGAAGAATCCTTGCAGCTTCTGCCATTGCCCTCCTGCTTCTTGTGCCACCCTGTCTGTTTACGTGGGTGACTGCCGTGATGTTGTCCGACTGGATCAACACCGGCTGACCTTGAAGCAGAGGTCTTGCTAAGCTTAGAGCATTGTAAATGTCCCTTAGCTTCAGGATATTTATGTGAAGTGATTTCTCCAGGCTTGACCATAAGCCCTGGATATTCCTTCCCTGTGTGACTGCTCCCCAGCCTCGCAGGCTGGCATCCGTGGTCACCCGGACCCAGTCCTGAATGCCTAATCTGCGGCCCTCTAGAAGATGAGCACTCTGCAACCACCACAGGAGGGACACCCTTGTCCTTGGTGACAGGGTTATCTGCTGATGCATCTGAAGATGCGACCCGGACCATTTGTCCAGCAGGTCCCACTGGAAAGTTCTTGCGTGGAATCTGCCGAATGGGATTGCTTCGTAGGAAGCCACCATTTTACCCAGAACCCTTGTGCATTGATGCACTGAGACTTGGCTCGGTTTTAGGAGATTCCTGACTAGCTCGGATAACTCCCTGGCTTTCTCCTCCGGGAGAAACACCTTTTTCTGGACTGTGTCCAGGATCATCCCTAGGAACAGAAGACACGTCGTCGGAACCAGGTGCGATTTTGGAATATTGAGAATCCAATCGTGCTGCCGCCACACTACCTGAGATAGTGCTACACCGACCTCCAACTGTTCCCTGGATCTTACCCTTATCAGGGAATTGTCCAAGTAAGGGATAACTAAAATTCACTTCCTTCGAAGGAATATCATCATTTCGGCCATTACCTTGGTAAAGACCCGGGGTGCCGTGTACCATCCATACGGCAGCGTCTGAACTGATAGTGACAGTTCTGTACCATAAACCTGAGGTACCCTTGGTGAGAAGGGTAAATTTTGACATGAAGGTAAGCATCCTTGATGTCCCGAGACATCATGTAGTCCCCTTCTTCCAGGTTCGCAATCACTGCTCTGAGTTACTCAATCTTGAATTTGAACCTCTGTACGTAAGTGTTCAAAGATTTTAGATTTAGAATCGGTCTCACCGAGCCGTCCGGCTTCGGTACCACAACAGTGTGGAATAATACCCCGTTCCTTGCAGGAGGGGTATCTTGATTATCACCTGCTGGGAATACAGCTTGTGAATGGCTTCCAAAACTGTCTCCCTGTCAGAAGGAGACATCGGTAAAGCCGACTTTAGGAAACGGCGAGGGGGAGACGTCTCGAATTCTAATTTGTACCCCTGAGATATCACCTGAAGGATCCAGGGGTCTACTTGCGAGTGAGCCCACTGCGCGCTGAAATTCATTGAGACGGGCCCCCCATCGTGCCTGATTCTGCTTGTAAAGCCCCAGCGTATACTGAGGGCTTGGCAGAGGCGGGAGAGGGTTTCTGTTCCTGGGAACTGGCTGATTTCTGCAGCCTTTTTCCTCTCCCTCTGTCACGGGGCAGAAATGAGGAACCTTCTGCCCGCTTGTCCACGAAAAGACTGCGCCTGATAATACGGCGTCTTCTCATGTTGAGAGGCGACCTGGGGTACAAACGTGGAATTCCCAGCTGTTGCCGTGGCCACCAGGTCTGAAAGACCAACCCCAAATAACTCCTCCCTTAATAAAGCAATACTTCCAAATGCCGTTTGGAATACGCATCACCTGACCACTGACGTGTCCATAACCCTCTACTGGTAGAAATGGACAACGCGCTTAGACTTGATGCCAGTCGGCAAATATTCCGCTGTGCATCACGCATATATAGAAATGTATCTTTTAAATGCTCTATAGGCAAAAATATACTGTCCCTATCTAGGGTATCAATATTTTCAGTCAGGGAATCCGACCACGCCAACCCAGCACTGCACATCCAGGCTGAGGCGATTGCTGGTCGCAGTATAACACCAGTATGTGTGTAAATACCTTTTAGGATACCCTCCTGCTTTCTATCAGCAGGATCCTTAAGGGCGGCCATCTCAGGCGAAGGTAGAGCCCTTACAAGCGTGTGAGCGCTTTATCCACCCTAGGGGGTGTTTCTCAACGCACCCTAACCTCTGGCGGGAAAGGATATAATGCCAATAACATTTTAGAAATTATCAGTTGTTATCGGGGGAAACCCACGCATCATCACACACCTCATTTAATTTCTCAGATTCCGGAAAACTACAGGTAGTTTTTCCTCACCGAACATAATACCCCTTTTTTGGTGGTACTCGTATTATCAGAAATGTGTAAAACATTTTTCATTGCCTCAATCATGTAACGTGTGGCCCTACTGGAAGTCACATTCGTCTCTTCACCGTCGACACTGGAGTCAGTATCCGTGTCGGCGTCTATATCTGCCATCTGAGGTAACGGGCGCTTTAGAGCCCCTGACGGCCTATGAGACGTCTGGACAGGCACAAGCTGAGTAGCCGGCTGTCTCATGTCAACCACTGTCTTTTATACAGAGCTGACACTGTCACGTAATTCCTTCCAACAGTACATCCACTCAGGTGTCGACCCCCTAGGGGGTGACATCACTATTACAGGCAATCTGCTCCGTCTCCACATCATTTTTCTCCTCATACATGTCGACACAAAAGTACCGACATACAGCACACACACAGGGAATGCTCTGATAGAGGACAGGACCCCACTAGCCCTTTGGGGAGACAGAGGGAGAGTTTGCCAGCACACACCAGAGCGCTATATAAATACAGGGATAACCTTATATAAGTGTTTTTCCCCTTATAGCTGCTGTATAGTTAATACTGCGCCTAATTAGTGCCCCCCTCTCTTTTTTAACCCTTTCTGTAGTGTAGTGACTGCAGGGGAGAGCCAGGGAGCTTCCCTCCAACGGAGCTGTGAGGGAAAATGGCGCCAGTGTGCTGAGGAGATAGGCTCCGCCCCTTTTTCGCGGACTTTTCTCCTGCTTTTTTATGGATTCTGGCAGGGGTTAAATGCATCCATATAGCCCAGGAGCTATATGTGATGCATTTTTTGCCATCCAAGGTGTTTTTATTGCGTCTCAGGGCGCCCCCCCCCCAGCGCCCTGCACCCTCAGTGACCGAAGTGTGAAGTGTGCTGAGAGCAATGGCGCACAGCTGCAGTGCTGTGCGCTACCTTGTTGAAGACAGGACGTCTTCTGCCGCCGATTTTCCGGGACCTCTTCTGCCTTCTGGCTCTGTAAGGGGGCCGGCGGCGCGGCTCTGGGACCCATCCAAGCTGGGCCTGTGATCGTCCCTCTGGAGCTAATGTCCAGTAGCCTAAGAAGCCCAATCCACTCTGCACGCAGGTGAGTTCGCTTCTTCTCCCCTTAGTCCCTCGATGCAGTGAGCCTGTTGCCAGCAGGTCTCACTGAAAATAAAAAACCTAAACTAAACTTTCACTAAGAAGCTCAGGAGAGCCCCTAGTGTGCACCCTTCTCGTTCGGGCACAGAGATCTAACTGAGGCTTGGGGGGGGGGGTCATAGGGGGAGGAGCCAGTGCACACCAGATAGTCCTAACGCTTTCTTTAGATGTGCCCAGTCTCCTGCGGAGCCGCTATTCCCCATGGTCCTTACGGAGTCCCCAGCATCCACTTAGGACGTTAGAGAAATGATATTAGAGAAATGATATGTTGCATGTCTATATTTTGTGTGCGACTGCAGCTGTATCTGCATATTAAATGCTATACTACAGTGTTTTCCTAGAAAACACTGTAATGTAGCATTTCATATGCAGATACAGGGGGGACTGCTGGGAGATGTAGTACTCTCTGCTGCTGCCTCCAGACGAACACAGGACACCCACGCTTGGGGTGGTTACCTAAAAATAAAGATTCCTGGTGAAAATCACACTTGATCTGGGGGTCATTTTCTGACCCTCAATTGAATAGGAAAACCACTGTGGCTGCAGGTAAAACCCTACTCCACCTCCACTGTGGACTTGTCCCAATATATCTGAAGTTGGCATTATGTGCTACAGATCACAGAAAGCCCCAAAAGAGGGATCCTCTGGAACCCTCCCCGGTAATGGCCGCCGCACATGCATGGTCAGCAGACTGCACATGTGCATGAGTTCCAGCAGTGAAGTTAGCACATCGCAGGGCCGGGCTCCTTTTGGAGCTCCTGTCCCTTCATGTATTCATTAATATACACTGGTAGTGTAATTGCATCCTGCAATGTGATTTTGGGCGCTAATATCGCATTATAAATTGCGATTATTGACAAATGGGCCTCATATAAGGTACAACAGAAATGACCACATGGCCAAACTTAACAACAATTTTCATTTAATCTACTTTGATACCACTCATTATTTTATGCTTAGCATTTTTTACAAAAGTCAACTATTCACTTTGCTGTGTGACCTTGATTTGACAGTCAGATTGAGATTGATTTGTTTGGCTGGCAAATCTTTTCTGTTGATAACCTGTGTTGGTGCATGTATAACTGTGAGCTCATCAACTGACCTGTAATTGAAGAACTGCACAATTAATTGTACAGGAATTGGTATAGGTGGGATCCCACCAGTCAGAATACCCACAGCGGCATCCCAGGACCTAGAATCCCGACACCAAAATGGTACAGTAAGTATAATAGCCCTAATCCCCAATCCAGGGCCGAAACAAGGATTTTTGTCACCCGGGGCAAGGTAGTCATTTGACACCCCCCCCCCCCCCCCCCCCCCCCAAAAAAAAAAAAAAGATTTTTTTTTTACAATAAATAATTAAATAAAAAAATAAAAAAAAATAAACATTTTAAAATAAATAAATAAATGAATAAAAAAAAAAAAAATATATATATATATATATATATATATATATATATATATCTCTTTCAGAACTTTTTTACCTGAAAAATTGCCTTTTCTAACATAAATTTCATATCCAGGAAAAAGTGTCCCCATTTTACACAGTACGACAGGCAAGTGTCCCCATTTTACACATTGCGGCAGACAGGTGACCCCATTTTACACATTGCGGCAGACAGGTGTCCCCATTTTACACATTGCGGCAGGAAAAAGTGTCCCCATTTTACACATTGCGGCAGGCACATGCCCCCATTTTACACATTGCGGCAGGCACGTGTCCACATTTTACACAGTACGCTGGCAAGTGTCCCCATTTTACACATTGCGGCAGACACGTGTCCCCATTTTACACAGTACGCTGGCAAGTGTCCCCATTTTACACATTGCGGCAGACACGTGTCCCCATTTTACACAGTACGACAGGCAAGTGTCCCCATTTTACACATTGCGGCAGACAGGTGACCCCATTTTACACAGTACGCTGGCAAGTGTCCCCATTTTACACATTGCGGCAGACAGGTGACCCCATTTTACACAGTACGCTGGCAAGTGTCCCCATTTTACACATTGCGGCAGACACATGTCCCCATTTTACACAGTACGACAGGCAAGTGTCCCCATTTTACACATTGCGGCAGGAAAAAGTGTCCCCATTTTACACATTGCGGCAGGAAAAAGTGTCCCCATTTTACACATTGCGGAAGGAAAAAGTGTCCCCATTTTACACATTGCGGCAGGAAAAAGTGTCCCCATTTTACACATTGCGGCAGGAAAAAGTGTCCCCATTTATTTTACACATTGCGGCAGACAGGTCCCCATTTTACACATTGCGGCAGACAGGTCCCCATTTTACACATTCCGGCAGGTGGTGGGGAGAGGGAGGGAGAGAGAGAGAGAGAGAGAGGGAGGGAGGGAGGGAGGGAGAGGGGCTGACTTACATTTGAAGCGGTTCTCGCCGCTCTTCAGCCGCCTCTCCCTCCTCGTCTGCGCGGCTCCCCCTTCTCCGTCCTCCCGAGTGCCCAGCTCGGGGGCGGGGTTTCGTGGAATGACGCGTTTGCGTCGTGACGTCACGACGCAATCGCGTCATTCCGCGAAACCCCGCCCCCCCCGAGCTGGGCACTCGGGAGGACGGAGAAGGGGGTTTCAAAGTATAAAGAAGTGCCGCGGCGCTGCACTGCCCGCTGGCGCATAGGGAGAAGGTGTTAGGGGGTCTCGGCGCCCCCTCCAATCCGGCGCCCAGGTCGCCTGCCCCCCTAGCCCCCCCTAGTTTCGGCCCTGCCCAATCACCCTAACCCACAGCCTGACCCAACACCCCAAGCACAGCCTAACCCTAAACCTCCCCGTAGCCTAAACCCACCAGCTCATCCCCAAGGTCTAACCCTAACCCCACAGTCTACCCCCCCCCCCCCCCCTTCACTTCATTGCAGGGACAGGCTACTTTCGAAGCGCCTGGCCCTGCGTGTGCCCGATCATACATCCCACCATTATAATTGCATATTGCACTACAATTCTCGGCAATAATATCACACACCGGATCGCATTGCATATGCGATTAATGGTTAAAGAGCCCCTTAAGGTCCATACACTCTGGGCGTTTTTGCCCAGCGTGTATGAACAGCGATGATCGCTGACATTGCTGGGCTGAAAAGCGCTCAGTGCATACACACCGAGCGCTTTTCCCCGCTGCCCAGCAATGTCAGCGGGGGGAAAGAGGCTTTCCATGGTAATACCAGTAGTGAGGTGAACGGCGGCCGCCAGCGATGAAGCGGGAGCGCGCATCAGCGCTCACCGCTCATCGCTTGTGCATACACACTGGGCGGCTTTGGGCTGAAAGCAGCTCAACACCCCAAAAGTGACCTGCTTTCAGCTCAACATCGCCCAGTGTGTATGGGCCTTTAGTCACATTGTGGAGATGGATCTTAGGAGCATAGTTCAAATGTTTTAAAAATGCTTAGGAAAATAAATGGCTGTCTGGATGAACCTATAAATCCATGTTTATTTATACCATCTTATACTATTTTTAATTACATTTGTCGCAAACTAAAAACATTACATCCAAAATATTACTTATGCAGTGTGCAATATTTTATCAGCTGTGAGTGGATTTTACAAATGTTACTTTATGTTTGTAAAATAACATAGATTTAGTCCACTCCCTGTTCTTTACTTACTATAGGAAAGTTCTTTATATTATTGCTCCAAGACTCACCCCTCCTCATTTGTTCTTTTTCTAGTGTAGAACAGTCTTGTTTTAGTTTGCAAAACAAACCTTGCGTTTCCATGCAATAAAAAAACCCTGTGCCTAATCTCACAAAACTTGTTTTCTTTACAAATCCTGCAGAGTTCTCCATAGAATTGTATTTATGAAATGTATAAAATGTATACATTAATGTACACTGGTTCAGCTTGATCATTTATTTAATATCCTTTTATGGATTTTGAAAATATTTTTAATAGAAAATCCAAGGAGTTTTCATCTCAGTTGTTTATACTCACACAATTCTAGCAAAAAATACTTTGTAAACTTCTTTCCAGCTCATTATATAAATTCCATGTGTATGGGAACTATTACTTGCATTGCTTGGAGCTTAGGGCTCTATTCAGCAATAGTGTCGATGGTGTGCTGAATATTTTTGCGCGGCATAGTGTTCTTTCTTCAGTTTTTTCCCTGATATTCAGGAAAAAACTTCTTCTCAGGGACAGAGGTTGCATTTACAGTGTAACTGAAAAGACCACAGGTTCTGTGCATGTCCCATCCCTGTACAGCATGGGTCTTCAACTTGCGGACCCCAGCTGCTGTAGAACTACACATCCCAGCATGCGCTGCCTCAGTTTTAGCATGCCTTAATAGCAAAACTGTGGCAGGGCATGCTGGGATGTGTAGTTCCACAGCAGATGGAGGGCAGCAGGTTGAAGGTATATATATAGAAGCGTGAATTAGGCGGCACTCAGACAGACTTCTCAGCGGAAATTAAGATGGTCCACTTATTATACCAACATGTTTCGGGGGTGCAACCCCATCCTCAGGGCCAGACAGGCCCTGAGGATGGGGTTGCATCCCCGAAACATGTTGGTATAATAAATGGACCATCTTTATTTCCGCTGAGAAGTCTGCCTGAGTGCCACCTAATTCACTCCTCTATCATTGAGGTATAGCACATTTCTCTAGGAGGGCACCGCAGCACTATACATCACCTAAGGGGAGTGCTTTGTCGATTGTTTGTGTGTATGTGTGTATGTATGTATGTATGTATATATATATATATATATATTCACAGGATTTGTCTTCATATAACGCCATTCTGTGATGCCGTTATATAAAGATAGCTTTTACACATTTTTGAACGTTTTCCTGCTACCTGAATAGCAGAAAACGTTAAAGTGCTGTAGAGAGCAATGGTTTGCTCTCTACAGCGTGATATTGTGCGAGAGTTATTAACGGCGAAGATAATTGTATCTGCTAAATGGCAGGAATACTTGTTTCAGCGTTATTTAAGTAGACATCATTTGCTGAATAGAGCCCTTAAGGTATCCAGATAAGGGGCATTTCTGTAACCTGGAACACTGACAATTTATTAAAACATTTTATAATCTGTAGCGTGCATTGCTGGACTCCATAGCAAACTTTAGGGTAGGGCTCAGTCATTGATGGTTGATGGAATTTCGGGAAACCATCAATAGTTAAATTGTCAATGATTCAGGTCTGTTCATGCATAAACAACCTGGAACTGTGGTACAGAAAAGTGATGGACTTTTGCCACTGGTTATCCCCATTGAAGGTAGAGAGCACCTGAAGAAGGTAGCTGTGTCCGCTGAAACAGCTGTAGAGCTAATGCTGAGCTAGGAGGACAGATGCCTGTGTCATTGTGCTGGTTGATAAGTACCATGCTCTTATACACTGCTACTTGTTTCTACACATTTTTTTCCCGCTATTATGTGAAATATATTGATCTTTTTTACAGTTTAACTGGTGGTGTGCTGGTTCCTAGCTATACACTGAAACATACAACAAAGGTAATGAAGCTGTGCGCTCGGTGAGTGGTGGTGTATATGATTGTCAGCAGCGACTTGGAGAGGGAATGCCAATCCCTCCAAGAAACACTAAATACAAACAAAAACCAGGTTGCGCTCAACAATCAGAATAGAAACATTTATTATAAAATTTATAAAATAACAGCAATTCTCCCGGGAGTGCAATTAATATAAATGAATTATCATAAAATATATACGGTACAGAATCACTGTATCCTAATGAATTATAATACTGCAAGTATTATTTAGTAATTGTAACAATTTGGCCACAAACGATATGATGTATTGAGCAGTAGTGATAGTAATTACACTCTTTTAAACACCATATAGGTTTGTGTGCCAGTAACAACTCACTTGCTATGTAGAAGTCCCCAAACAGTCCTTATTCCATGCAAACATATATTGGTTTCCAAATTTTTATGGATAGAAGTTATCCTTGTGGAAGGTAATAAGCACTCAAATACATGTAGGGATGGACAGATGAATTATGTCCACCAAAAGCAAACCGCTGTAATGGTGTTTGGCAGGGAGAGCCCGGAGTGATGTTTCTACAGCCAGCCGTTTTACCCCTGCACGGGGGAGGGGAGAGCGGTGTCTGAGATAGCCGTCGGGTTTGGAATGGAATAAAGCCGTGCACAGGCTATGTGACCCGGATAGCTGGATGTTAACTCTGTGACACGATGTGCATGCGCTCTCACCCAAAAACGGCTATGCTTACCTCCCACGGGCAGCACCCGTACCCTTCCACTTATTGAAGTCAAGCTCATTCTGAGCCCACACAGGAGATCAGTTCCTGACGGCCGCTGCACTGCACAGCTTTACATCATCTCGCTGACGCCCAGGTGCCGGGGCTCCGGTGCCTTCCTGACCTAGCCGGTAGTCCGTCAAAGCGAGTCCGTATTGGAGCCAAGCTAGGAGACGCAACTCCGACATCACCATTCAGAGTGTGGCTGCCTTTCACATACAGCCAGCGGAACACATCTGTGGCTCCAATAGTCCCTTGTCTACATCAGGTGAATTGGAGGGAGGCTCAGTCGGAGCTGCCCGTGGGAGGTAAGCATAGCCGTTTTTGGATGAGAGCGCATGCACATCGTGTCACAGAGTTAACATCCAGCTATCCGGGTCACATAGCCTGTGCATGGCTTTATTCCATTCCAAACCCGACGGCTATCTCAGACACCGCTCTCCCCTCCCCCGTGCGGGGGTAAAACGGCTGGCTGTAGAAACATCACTCCGGGCTCTCCCTGCCAAACACCATTACAGCGGTTTGGTTTTGGTGGACATAATTCATCTGTCCATCCCTACATGTATTTGAGTGCTTATTACCTTCCACAAGGATAACTTCTATCCATAAAAATTTGGAAACCAATACACTGAAACGTGCAACATTTATGTGATTGCAGCATCTATGGTTCGGCCGCATCTTGAGTATTGTGAACAATTCTGGGCACCACACTATAAAAGAGACATATTAGAACTTGAAAAGATTCAGAGGCGAGCCACCAAACTGATTAAGTGGTTGGAGACGCTGGGCTATGAGGAGAGGCTTTCTTGGTTAGATATCTTTACACTAGAAATGAGACGACTAAGAGGAGATATGATTAATATTTACAAATATATAATGGGGCAATATGCGGAGCTATCGTGATTTGTTTACTAAGGGACCTCTACACAAAACGCGAGGGCACCCACTAAGGCTTGAGGAGAAGATATTTTGTACTCTGCGCAGGAAGGGATTCTTCACTGTAAGGGCAATACGCATATGGAATACACTGCCAGAGAAGGTTGTAATGGCGGTCTCAGCCAATGCATTTAAAATGGGTTAGACTAATTTCTAACCGAAAACAAATATACGAGGATATAGCCTTTACCCTAAATAGATTAGGGATTGCAATATAATTTAGGTTGAACTCGATGGACTACTATTTTTTTTTTCAACCTCCCCAACTATGTTACTATGACATGATGCATCTATAATTGCGTGCGGTTCTTCTTTATTTATATATGATATAAATCTATATCTATCTATATAAAGAAATAACACCCACACATCCCTGGTAGTAAATACAGGGGTGGGTAGACACCAGCGTAACATATGTAAAGAGCACTACTGCCATACTTGCCTACCTGACCCTCTCCATGAGGGAGAACATGCTCTGTTCCTGGACTTTCCTGGTAATGTATGATTGCCATCACCTGTGGTGAGTTAGTTAATGGATAAGAAAGGTGTTTCACCACAGGTGATGGCAATCATACATTACCAGGAAAGTCCAGGAACAGAGCATTTTCTCCCTCATGGAGAGGGTCAGGTAGGCAAGTATGACTACTGCGTGGCGCAACGTGTATAAGCACCACTACAGTGCAGTGTAATGTGAATAAGATTCACTACTGTGTGGCGTAATTTGAATTGGGGGTGCTATTGTGTGGTACTGCCCCTTCTCAATGATAGCACGCCCCATTGCATATTGTTGCACCTGGGCCCACCACTGCCATTGATCATCCCAAGGGTAGAGCAGATTTGAAATGTGCACAAAACAGCCAGTATTTACCAGGGGCTGATCAAGAGGAAGGAGGGCCTGTGTGCAACCTCCATTTGCACCCCCTCCTTCCCCCTTCTGGTGATTTCTACAGTGCACATCTCAGAAAACATGGCACCTGTGTCATTTTCCAGTGATACCTGCAGTCAGGGCCGGACTGGCCATCTGGCACTTCTGGCAAATGCCAGAAGGGCCGATGGCCACGATGGGCCGGTCCAGCGGTCACTGAGACGCGCTGCCGCTCAGTCCGGCGGCAGCGCGTCTCAGCAGTCAGGATTGGAGAGCTGTGAGGGACGGGGGTGAGAGCGCCGGGTGCCCGCCAGCACGGCTGTGTCTGGCGCGGCGCGTATAGCGGACTTCAAAGCAGCCGCCGGTTCGTGAGCCAATCAGAGCTCGCGGACCGGCAGCCAATCAGAAGCCGCCGGTCCGCGAGCTCTGATTGGCTCGCGAACCGGCGGCTGCTTTGAACGCTATACGCTGCCGCGCCAGACACAGCCACGCTGGCGGGCGCCCGGCACTCTCACCCCCGTCCCTCACAGCCCGGAGGAGCAGCAGCAGCAGTGCAGCAGCGGTAAGCAGCTGCAGCACTGGCTGCTGTGGGGGCAATTGTATACCTGGCACTGTGGGGGCAATTGGCTGGCACTGTGGGGCATTTGTATACCTGGCACTGTGGGGGCAATTGTTTACCTGGCACTGTGGGGGCATCTGTATACATGGCACTGTGGGGGCATCTGTATACCTTGCACTGTGGGGGCATCTGTATACCTGGCACTGTGGGGGCATTTGTATACCTTGCACTGTGGGGGCAATTGGCTGGCACTGTGGGGCATTTGTATACCTTGCACTGTGGGGGCAATTGTTTACCTGGCACTGTGGGGGCATCTGTATACATGGCACTGTGGGGGCATCTGTATACCTTGCACTGTGGGGGCATCTGTATACCTGGCACTGTGGGGGCATTTGTATACCTGGCACTGTGGGGGCATTTGTATACCTGGTACTGCACTATCGGGGGCATATAATGTAAATTTCGGCTCATACCGGGTGCTGTAATGTGAATTTTGGCTCATACTGTGTGGTATAATGTGAAAGGGGCAGCAGTACTAGATAGTATAAGGGGTCCTACTATTGTGGTGCATAATGCGTATAAGGGGTGTATGGCGTGGTAAACTACACTGAAGGCCACGCCCCCCTTTGAGTGGCCACGCCCCCTTTTCCAGAGCGCGCTCGCGCCTTCGGCGCGCGCTTAATTACAAACCTCACATTTCCATACCCCCACTTAAAAATTTCCACTTCAACCACTGGTTGTGTATATTTTAATAGAGAATGATGTACGCCTGTATGTTGTTAGAATATTAATTATATTTGTAAGAACATAGACTAATAAGTGGGAGGAGTCAGGAATAGTAAGGGGAGGAGTCACAGAGGTGGGCCTGTGTGCTTCAAAAATGCCAGGGCCTATTTTTAGTCCCAGTCCGGCCCTGCCTGCAGTGCAGACTCAGAGGTAAGGAGTTTGAATGGGTGCAAGGTGTGTGGTGATGGGGGCAAGGTGTGTGGTGATGGGGGCAAGGTGTGTGGTGTGGGCAAGGTGTGTGGTGATGGGGGCAAGGTGTGTGGTGTACACCGCACTCCATCCCTGAACCTATAGCTATGTCTAATGCTATTTACCCCAAACACAATAGCAAGAATTGTATTTGCACCCCTTGCAGTATAACATGTTGCTCTGTAATAAACTTACTACTTATTTTTATTTTATTTTTTCAACCTCAGAATACGCCCCAGTGTACTCTGGTCACAACAACAACCAGCTCTCCAGCCACAAAGCAATGGTGACCGGTCAGATGCTACTCTATACGTTCTCTACATATTTTTTCCCAGCGGGCTCCATTCACTTTCCACTCTCACACAACTAGTACTACTGCAATCACTACTGTGTCTGTGTCAGCTAGGGAAGGCGGGATGCTGAGCCCGGGGCTCCCTCCTACGTCAGCGCGGCGTCACGCCGAGTGTGTTGGCCTGTGTTTCCCTCGGTTGCCTAGTGACGGCCAGCAGGGGGCGTGGCCACCTCTTTAAAGGGCTCCCTGAGCTGTAGCTCCAGCTGCAGACCGCTCTGAACTGAAGGGTTTATATAGTGCTGCTAAATTTAGGCTCCGCTGAGCGTTCAGCCTCCTTATCCTGAACGTGTTTCCTCCTCTCCTTGCAATTGGTTTGGTGCATGCCCCCCGTGCCTTTATTTATAATCTAGGCCCCCTCTCAGCGGCGAGGAAAGCTGAGTTTGACTGTTGCACATCGCCTGCAGCTGCACGGACAGACCTCTCTCCTGAGGGGCACAGGGAAGACTGACGGCCACTTACTGTCACTTACATCTTTATTCTCTGTCATTATTGATGCCAATCTGAGCCGGGTTTAGGAAGCACAGCGATGGCTCTCACCGAGACCATCCTTCCGTCCTTCTCCACCTTCGCAAATCAGAGAGAGAAATGCTTCCAAGACGTAAGTATCGGGAGCAGGCGGGCAGGTGTGAGCGGCTCTGATTGGGATCAGACATTACTGGGTTGGGGGGTAGATCGGACCAGAACTCCCATAAAAACTTTTTTGGAACGATGTATCGGTGTAACGTGCACTTTGCGAGTCTGATACCTGCAGGACAAACGCTGCCCGTGCACCCCGTAGTTGTACCATCACAGGTCGAGGGCAATTAGTGATTAATAGTCATATATTTATTTTACACCTAACAGCTTTGCTTCAGTCCACATTCATTGAATTATTTTATAATCCGAAAGCATTTATCTGCTGATTGTTCCAAGTGTAGAGTGCTGCAGAATGTAATGTCAGAGGGTGCTTGTGTCCATCTAACTCTGTTTCGTTCTTTCTCAGAAATGGAAGAGTATCTATGAATCCAAGTCTGCACACAGCAGCTGTAATGCAAGCGACATGCTGCACAGCCCTGACTCCTTCAGCTCCAAGAAAGAAGATGAAGATTTAAACAATGTCCTAGAATTTGTGTTGTCAATGGGGGCAGACAAAAATGTCCAAACATGTGGAGACTACTCAATGTTACCTCCAGAATCCTGCACTTACTACCAAACAACCCCTTCTCCAGGGGGCTACAGCACAGACCACAGTCCCCCTGCTTACAGCTCAACCAGCCTCATGACTGAGCTGATGAGATCTGACATGGACAACTATTGCCACCCAAACAATGTTCAGGGGAGGTTTTTTGTGTCTTCAAACTTTGACTTTCCAGATTCCATAAAAGCAGAGCCAGCTATGGATTCCTATGGACCTATAATCGGCTTGGTGCCTCAATCATGTTCAAAAATTAAACAGGAAGGTAGTGCTGCTTGCATGATGGCATATGACCAGCCAAGACTGGCCAACTCTCCACAGATGGGTGGCATTGACACGCCACCTCTAAGCCCAGATGATTTGATGTTAAATGATTGCCAAACACAGCTAATCTGCCACCCTACCCTGCCATACCCCCACAACTATCAGAATACAGCTACCTTCCAGCATCCACCTTCCATCCAGTATCAAAGTGCCTCACAGTACAGTAACTTGTTTGAGGACAATTTACCTATGCAGCAGTCTGCTACAAGGGGTGTCATAACTCCTCCCTGTTCTCCGCTTGAAATCCTGGATACCAAACCAAAGAGAGGACGCCGATCGTGGCCCAGAAAGCGAACTGCTACGCACACATGCTCCTATGCTGGTTGTGGGAAGACTTATACAAAGAGCTCTCATCTCAAGGCACATCTAAGAACGCATACTGGTAAGTACATGGCTCTGGCAATGTTTCTTTTTGCCCTGTCTCTCATTAGCCATACATGTGCACTTTGTTATAAACTGCTCTTTAAATTGTCTTATTCTTATGCCTCTTTAACACATTACTTTGATTTTAATTTGCAATCAGTATTTAACATGTGCATCTAGATGCTTGCTGTCAACTTCTTGCAGAACGTATGTTATTAGATGATGGTTATACATTTTAACTAACTTTTTTTTTTTAATGTATTCTCTTAAAGGTGAAAAACCTTATCACTGCAACTGGGAAGGATGTGGATGGAAATTCGCCAGATCCGATGAACTTACTCGCCACTTCCGTAAACACACTGGCCATCGTCCATTCCAGTGCCACCTGTGTGACCGTGCCTTCTCACGATCCGACCACTTGGCCCTGCACATGAAGAGGCACATGTAAAACTTGGACTGTGGCCACTTATTCTGGACTTTATGTGGGTTACACTATAGCTGGTACTGTATGGAGGGTGAGCTTCCCTCCTGTAACTCTAGTGGACCTTGCAAGGAATGACTTCTTCTCTTAAAGAAGACACAGGCTGGACCTAATAACTTGAACTTGTGCATTAACTGGAGAACCTCATGGATGGGGTTATTTCTAAGTGTTTGGATATAAAATCTTAATGATTGTGTTAACCCTTTGCTTGCTTTAACAGCAGCAAAAAGTATTAAGGGGCATTTATTGTTAAATGTGGGATTGAAAAAAAAAAAATCCTAACCATGTTACATTATATAATACAGACTATCTCAATGTAGTTATAATCTTCTACGTTCTTCCTGCAGTATGCAATTTGGCACTTGTCTCAGGTCCTATCACTAAAGTACACAGCTCTTCCATTCCCCGAATGTAAATCTGACATGGGGTACTTGTTACTCACTGTAGTGTATATGATCTGGGTAATGTCTTCCAGAAGAACTGAGATTATGATGATCTGTATAATATAATGCAGTGGTAAGTGCATTTTCTCAACATTCCATTATTTAACTCGATTGTAACTGCCTATTACTGGACAATGTTTGTATGAAACTGCCGTAATCTTGACGGGATAAACATTTGAATATCCGATGTTTCATTAAATATATAAATTGCATTAAGAATTTATTTTTTTTTCCCTTTCCTTTTGGAATATATTTTTATATAGACAGTGTTTGCCACATTACACTATAAAACTGCAGGGCTAGAGGTCTTGCAAGAAAATATAAATATCCTTTTTATATTGTATTTATATGTAATTATATAAATTTGTAAATAAGTTTCTTCAATGTAAACTATGTATAGTGTAAATATGACTACAAATGGCATGTTGCCATTTTTGTTTTAAGGAGAGGGAATAGATTTTCATTGACCTGCAATTTTTTTATTTTTTTTTATCTCCTCCCCCCCCCCCCCCTAAATAAAATAAATAATTAACATAATGGAAATGTGTAAAATCGTCATTTTGTACCAACACCCCCTACATCTATAATATAGTACACACTGTGCTTAATACACATTCCCTTCCAAACTGGAAAATAGCTTAATAAATTACATCTCAATTATACTTGTGGTTTGAATGATATAATGACCATCAATTTGCCTTGCCTATTTGTTATTTGACCGGTTTCTTCATTATAGCTAATGATGCTCCAAATTATCACACAAGTCTGGTTCTGTCATTCACACATGTACATAACGACTCAAGTCCTACAGGGGTAAAAGCCTGAGTTTTGTGTTGCTATTACAAAAGCATCTGATCTGCTGGACAAATATTTGGCAATACTCCACCTGCTGGATATACATGGGTATTGCAATTACACCTGCTTGCAGGTTTCTGCTTTCTATGTATCCTTGTCTCTTTGGTATGTTTGTATTGCAATTGAACTATCACATCTACAAGGATTTGATTCAGTGAGTAAGGTGCTGTTCCCAGCTGAGTCAGTGATTGAAGCTGCTGAAACTTGACGGCTGCTTTACGCATGATTTCTAAGTACAATACACCTACACAGGATGACTGTGGTGTTATATAATATGAATCACTGTTCCACTTGACTTGCATATATTTAGTATTCCAATGTTATTGTAGCTCAGCAACTTTCCTATTCCAAAGACATTTGTAGAGCTAAATGCATTTTTCTGAAAATGCCATCCCTACTTGCACCAAATCACATATAGACACTTTGCTGACACGACTAGGGTAGCCAATCCTGGGCCGCTTTTTCAATCCCGGGTATCTGCCTAATTTCCGGGATCCCGGGATTGGCCACCCTAGACACAACTAAAGGGCAGACAACTTGCAGAAGAAAATTATAAACACTCTTGAAGCTGTTACTGCACCTTAAATGTCATTTATGAATGAGTATTAGCTTAGATGACAAAATAGTAGGGTACAATTTGTGTGCCACTCTAGGGGGGTATTTATCAAAACTCATAACGATAAAATTGTGCGAGAGAAAGTACTAGCCAATCTGCTTCTGCCTTTACAGAGTGTTTGAAAAATGACAGGAGCTAATTGGTTCGTGGAGTTAGGAGCAAGTGCAATAATTTATCTAAACCAGTGGTTCAAAAACAGTTCACTTTTTCCATGGTCCTTTAGAAGCTGTCATTCAGACACATTTTAAAAGATCCACAGGTGGAGCTAATTATGTCACTTGTGATTTTGTGTGGTGACCTGGAAAACATGAACTGCAGTATTTGGGTTCCTGAGGACAGAGAGTTAGAGAACCTGTGCTTTAGACAAACCATATTATAAGGTATCAGAGCCAACCTTAGGCATAGGCAAACTAGGCAAATGCCTAGGGCATTTGGTATGCTTAGGGGCACCAGCAGCTTCTGCTGATTAAAATGATATGCGGCATGCCTATATTCTGTGTGTGACTGCGGCTGTATCTGCATACAAAATGCTATGTTGCAGTGTAGTACTTGAAATCACTGTAATGTAGCATTTCATATGGAGATATAGCCGCAGTCGCACACAGAATATAGGCATGCTGCATATCATTTTAATCAGCAGAAGTTGCTTGTGCATCCCAGCCACATAGTAATGCAAATAAGATGCATTTTCATAAACAAAAGGCGCCCAGTGTTTGCAGAGCTGCCATGCCAGGCATCTCCTGCAGAACTAGCGGCTGTGCTAGGAGGCACCAGCCAAAATCTTGCCTAGGGCATCATATTGGTTAGGGCCGGCTCTATAAGGTATGACTGACTTTCCCAACCTCTGTTCTCAAGGAACACTAATGGCACTTTGACATGTGACCTGGGAATTGCTCAGAAATATTTATATGCATATTTAGCCGTCTGCTGTTGACCGTATTGGTGCACAGAATGACAGAATACAGCATTACGGACTCCGTACTGCAGAGAGGCTCACTGTTCTATATATGTACGCCCAGATAAAAGTTTAATACAAATACTTGTTTGTGAGTGCTTTTTCCTCCGGTATCAATTTTGTGGTCATTAGCTGGAAAAATGTACTTAACATATTAAATACAATACACACCATAGCAAACTAGTTTCACACTTTGAATAAAACAAATGTGTGCAAGGTGATAAACATTTATACCTAAATTCCCTGAAGAATTCTATACAAAATGTACTACTAACAAATAAGCGTGTAAATGTTACCATACCCTGAACACTTGCTGTGTAGCTTAGCATACGCTAGTGATCTTTGTTAGGAGCTGTAGTCCTGTATAAGAGACTTGCACTGTGACAGGTAGTCTGCTGTGTCTATTAAAACAATCTCCTCTCACACACACAAAATCTTCAGTTCTGCAAGAGTTCTTAATTACATATTTGTTATTAATAATTCTTGAATAAAAGTTTTATTTTCTAGCAATAGTTCTAGTATAGTTTAGTTCCAGGAAAACACTATTTTGCTTTGTTGATAATCATTAATGGCTATGTACTGTTTGAGCCCTTCTGTCAGCACGTGTTAATGCACTGTAACCGCATCATTTTACTGTTTGTAAAAATAGCTCCTTTCGAGAGATGCAAAGAAACATTGCCTGGTTACCGATATGGAAGAAAGCACCTTTCATTTCACTTTTACAGTGTCTCACATGCCCAGCAGTGAAAGGAAGACACAAAGCCTTAGATACAGACCTTATTTGATAGCAGAAGTGTATTCTCTCCTTCTTAAACCTAAGGTGCCAGTGAACATTTTTTTGTAAGCTGTACGTTGTCGTTGGTATATGTCACACATCAAAATATTTCACAGGGCTGTACAGTTCTAGAGGTCGGAGAGGAGGATATCCCCCCTCCTCTTAAAAAGGTGAACTGGTGCATGGCTGGGAAGATATGTAGAGGTGTTTAAAGGTTGTTCACAAAAGAAGCAACCGGTAGTTTTACTTATAACAAAGTACAGTACCTATTAACACCAGTTATTATATTCTCATTGGCCTTATATAAGTTACTGTGGTAATTGGTGGACGATAGTAATGTCCTCTAAGGCATCTGATCCAGGACTAGATATTCTTATCTCCAAATAGTCCTGTTTCAGTCTTGATTATGGACACTCAGAAGTGTATGCAGTAGCAGTGGTTCTCAATCTCGGTCCTCAGGACCCCAAAAGTTCACGTTTTCCATGTCACCTGTGAATCTATAAATTGTGACAGTTGGTGATACACCTGTGCCCGGCTACACACTGTATTAACAAGTTTGGTGTTTCTCAGGACCCCCTGACAGTTCACATTTTCCAAAGCACCTAGCTGGGCACAGGTGTATAACCAATTGTCATAATTTATAAATCCACAGGTGACCTAGAAAACATGAACTGTTTGGGGTCCTGAGGATCACAAAATTGAGAACCACTGGCTTATAGTGATGCGGCTTCATCAATATGCATGTAGGGAAATGCTCCACCCTTCCTTTGTGCTACAGGTATGCAACTCCAGGAAGATAATTTCTTTCACTTGTGCAGAGACAAAGAAGCAGATTTATCAAAGCTTCTAGAGAGATACAGTGGAGAAAGCTAAAGCACCAACCAATCAACTCCTAACTGCCATTTACAGGCTGTGTATGAAAAATGACAGTTAGGAGCTGATTGGTACTTTATCTCTCTCTCCACTTTATCTCCCCTCTAAGCTTTGGTATATCTGCCCTTGTATCTGGTGATGGTCTAGAGCAGTAGAGTTTATGTATAAGGGTAGCCATTGTATGATTTGATACAGCATACTGAAATTTGGTGAACTGTGTGCAGATAGAGAATAAACCACTAATGATCCCAAGAGTTGTGTGTTCCTGATGAGTGTTAACCAAGGCCTGACACACTCTTAATCCACAAATGGACATTGTTATAGGACAATCAAAACTATGTTTTTTTGTGTCTAGTATGTCCTTAATAGTTATTTACAAAGTGAAATAATAAAACATATATATTTTTTATTTAGCAGTCATCTAATAGGTATATAAAAATAAAACTTCACCTTAAAGTACGTGTATTTAAAAAAAAAATAGCTTCCACATATGGGCCCTCATTCCGAGTTGTTCGCTCGCAAGCTGCTTTTAGCAGCTTTGCACACGCTAAGCCGCCGCCTACTGGGAGTGAATCTTAGCTTATCAAAATTGCGAACGAAAGATTCGCAATATTGCGAAAAGACTTCTCTGTGCAGTTTCTGAGTAGCTCGAGACTTACTCTGCCACTGCGATCAGTTCAGTGCTTGTCGTTCCTGGTTTGACGTCACAAACACACCCAGCGTTCGCCCAGACACTCCTCCGTTTCTCCAGCCACTCACGCGTTTTTCCCAGAAACGGCAGCGTTTGTTCACACACTCCCATAAAACGGCCAGTTTCCGCCCAGAAACACCCACTTCCTGTCAATCCCATTACGATCACCAGAACGAAGAAAAAACCTCGTAATGCCATGAGTAAAATTCCTAACTGCATAGCAAATTTACTTGGTGCAGTGCGAACATTGCGCATGCGCAGTTAGCGGAAAATCACTGCGATGCGAAGAAAATTACCGAGCGAACAACTCGGAATGACCACCATGAAGTGACTAAGGTTAAGATGGATTCACACTATAAGATTATCTGTCCAATCTTTCTGCTTGGAATGAAAATTTGGTGATGTATGGGCGCAAATGACAATTGACCATGTGCTCCCAAACACTGGAAAACAGACAAAAATGGACATTCACACAACTTGTTTAAATCCATTTGATTTAACCAATTTATCCAAAGATAATTTTTAGAGATTTTGGGAGCATTGGTTGATTGTTATTTGCTCCAAGACAGATTGGACAGATAATCTTATAGGCCCTACACACTGGCCGATTTTCTGAAAGATATGAACGATCTCGTTCATAAATGAACGAGAACTCGTTCATATCTTTCAGTGTGGAGACTCCAGCGATGAACGATGCGCGGCCCCGCGCTCGTTCATCGCTGGTCTCCCGTCGGCTGTGCATGCAGGCCAATATGGACGATCTCGTCCATATTTGCCTGCACTTCAATGCAGCCGCGTGACGGGGGGAGTGAAGAAACTTCACTCCCCCCGTCACTGCCCCCCCGCCGCCGGGTCGCTCGTCGGCCGTATCCGCCGTCGGGCAGCTCGGCGGCGGGTCGGCCAGTGAGTAGGGCCCCTTATAGTGTGTATCCAACTTCACTATTATACTAGAACCCCAAAAATGCCACTTGTTTTGTCTAAGGACAAATTATATATAATTATATATATATATAATATATATAACATAATGCAGGACTGCATTTTGAAAAGAAATAAAGCCAGAAAGCTGTTAATGGGAATATTAATAAATAATAAACTACAACTTAAACACACGCCATAGGCAAATTTTAATGTTTAACAATGTCTTACTGACATCTTTCAGGATCAGAACAGTTTTTTTCCTTTATTGCATATCTAACAAAGATGCATAACTTATTTTGAAAGCTTGCGATTTAAATAAAGTCTGTTAGCCCAAAAAATTAAATCAGGACAGCACTTCAATTCCACTTATTCCTTAGTTTAGCACATAAATAACAGTTACTTACAGATCACATCAATCCTTAAGGGGGGTACACACGGTAGAGATGTGTGCTGAGCGATCTATCACAGAACGCTCAGCACACATCTCTCCCCCCGCTCAGCACTCAGCGCGATGTGTGCTGAGCGGATGGAGGGGGGGGGGGGGAGGGGGGAGGTCGCTCACTTCACACAGCGGTGAAATGAGTGACATGATTAGATTGTACCTGCATGCATGCCAATCTAGAGTCTGCGATAGCGATGCGCATCGCTATCACTATGGGCATACACACGGAGAGATCCGTGCTTCATTTCTAAGCAATCTAGTCAGATTGTTTAGAAATTAAGAACGGATCTCTCCGTGTGTACCACACTTTAATTGAAAGATAGAACTACTCTGTGGGTCATCACAGTTGTACATCTAAATGGAATTTTTTTTATCTCCCATTGGGGCAGTTTTATAATTATCTTGGAGAAGGGATAAAGAAGTGATAAAGCAGTGATAAGTGCAAGGTGATAACGCACCAGTCAGTCAGCTCCTAACTGGTATTTTTCAAATACGTATTGACTGGTGCGTTATCACCTTACACTTATCACTGCTCTATCACTTCTTTATCCCTTCTCCAGGCTTAATATATCGGCCCCATTATTCTTCAAGCTATGCATAGTAGTCTGCTGGTAATTTAAGAACACACTTAAATCAGTAATTTAAGCAATTGCATTTTATAAATAAATGGAAATATTTTTGGACATAAGGATTCATGGGATAACTTATTGAATTTACATATCATAAAAATGAACAGGTGAATTTGTATTCTATTTCAAATCTGCATATTCGTGATAATAGCACCCCCTTGTGGTGCAGATAAAATCTACATAGCTCTTTGAAATCATTTGTGCATTTAAAATATCATTCAAATGTAGGTTCATCTAAAAATAAATCTGCATTGTTTATTGTATAGGAAAACACTGGATCAATAGTGTTTCTCAGAGAGAACAGTCAAATCTTGAAAACATTACCATAGCCTAAAATAATCACTCAATTGTATACCAAGAAAGGTATGTTTTGAATTGGCATTTGTGTAAATTAATTATAGTTCATTAAACATTAATAAAACTGGCAATACATACTGCAATATCATAGTGATCTCGGTATCTAAGTTTCATGGGTTGAATATTTGACTATTACCCATAGTTGCCTACCCTCCCGCATTCTGCCGGAGACTCCCTGAAATAGCAGCAATCTCCCTCACTCCCTGAATAGACCAGAAATCTCCCTGATTGCACCTTACCCCCATTATGTAGCTGTTATATCTTGGGGGAAAAAATATATAAATCAGAGATACATACATTCAAATAGGCTCATCAGTGCCATTTCCTTGTATTGGTTATAAGGCACAATGATCCCTATGGCTACATGCATTTTAAATAATTTTTCTTGTGGCCACTTACAGAATATGGAACCTCTTGTAAAAAAAATAAACAAACAAATCCTGCAAAATATCAGTGTTATTTTTTCAACAAGTAGATCTTACTAACTTTGGGGCTCATTTACATTTGGATGTAAGTCAGGGGTTCCCAAATACGGTCCTCAAGGCACCCCAACAGTCCAGGTTTTAGGTATATCCATGGCTCAGCACAGATGGTTACATCAAATAGACTGGGGTGCTAATTAAGTCACCTGTGCCAAGCATGGATAAACCTAAAACCTGGACCGTTGGGGTGCCTTGAGGACTGCGTTTGGGAACCTCTGATGTAAGTCATGTTTATGACACGTCTCTCAGATGTAGCAGTACACGTCCGCACTGATAGGTGTTACTTTCACAATCTCCCTGAAATGCTTTTTTAAAAGCAGGCAAGTATGCTATTACCCAGTTTGGCCACGGTGCCCTGGAGTATTGCCAGTTTAAGGAGGTTTGGAGAACAATAAAATTTTAGAGCATTCATTCTAATGGTCTATCTCTGACATGTCAAACTTGCAGCCTAAAACGCAGATTTTTTTCGTCCCTGCTTTGCTATGTGAAAACAAGTGGAATGCGGTGTGACAGAACCTACCCCCTCAAGAAAATGGGGGAGTGTCGAGGTTAGTTGCTGCATTCTCACTGCCCCTGGCTGCGTGAAAACAACAACTATCCTGAGTAGCCTGAGGGGATGCCACAGTGGATCAGCAGTTGTGCAACTACAGGGTGGGTTGACTGGCAAATGTCCAGGGGCCCACAAGGTGAAGGGGGCCCATCCTGTAATCAGTCACAAAGTACTGAATATGAAATATGTGATTTGGCAATTATTTACTATTAAGTTCAGCTGTGACCTCTAATAAAATGATATGATGGCCCTGGGGATCGGCAGCGTTGTGTGTATCACAGCCACTGCTGCACTTGGGACACAGCAGCATTCAGCTTCTTCTTCCTGTATAAGCCTGCCCACAGACTCCTGTGCAACTATCCATTGGGAGTCTGGGGGATGGGGAAGGGGAAGGGGGAGGGGAAGAGGGGAGGTGGCTTATACAGGAAGGAGAACTGAAGCCGAGTGCTACGTACCAAGTGCAGGGATACATATCACTGCCAGTCCCTAGGGTCAGGCAGTAATCACACATACCACATGTAACAGTAATGGGCGTACTGATAATGACTAGCAGCTGGATAAGCAGAGCAGATACAATTACAAAGCTTTGACAGTGTCTTGCAGCGCTGCCCACAAATTTTTAATATGTAGGCCCTCCTGGAGAGTTTGCCACGGGTCTCCAAGCCTTTGGTTACACTACTGCGGATCAGAGAATTTACTCTATTTACACAAGGCGGCTCCTGCAGTATTAGCATATATGAGCACAGCCGCTGTGTACAAAGACCATTTCTGAACCAGACCTATGTCACAAATTAGAGAAGCATTAGAAAGAAATGCTAAATACACATTTATAAGATCTCTATGAACATCATTTTTTTAACTTTCTATTACAAAAGTCAGTTTTAATATTTACATTTAGCCAAACCATAAAGTGGGCATGCAACAAAAATCTGATAAAATAGAGGAAGTCCGTAATTGGCTTCTAATACGCTGACAAATATGTATTTCTCTAACGTCCTTGAGGATGCTGGGACTCCGTAAGGACCATGGGGAATAGACGGGCTCCGCAGGAGATAGGGCACTTTAAGAAAGCTTTGGACTCTGGGTGTGCACTGGCTCCTCCCTCTATGCCCCTCCTCCAGACCTCAGTTTTACACTGTGCCCATAGCAAGATGGGTGCACTGTAGAGAGCTCTCCAGAGTTCTCTGCCTAGAAGCATTTTTGTTTGGATTTTTTTCTACCTTTTACTACTTTTTCACAGGGAGTACTGCTGGCAACAGGCTCCCTGCATCGAGGGACTGAGGAGAGAGGAGCAGACCTTCTTGTCAAAGATAGGCTCTGCTTCCTCGGCTACTGGACACCATTAGCTCCAGAGGGGGTGAACGCAGGTTCTTACTGGGCGTCCACCCCCGGAGCCGCGCCGCCGTTCTCCTCACAGAGCCAGAAGTACAGAAGTCAGAAGACGTCTCAGGCGGCAGAAGTCTTCAGCTTCACTGAGGTAACGCACAGCACTGCAGCTGTGCGTCATTGCTCCCATACACCTCACATACTCCGGTCACTGTAAGGGTGCAGGGCGCAGGGGGGGCCCCCCCTGGGCAGCAATATAAACCTCTGCATGGCAAAAAGACTATATACATGAGGTGGGCTCTGTACATGTATATAAAAGAGCCCCCGCCATATTTTACTAATTTTGAGCGAGACAGAAGCCCGCCGCCGAGGGGGCGGGGCTTCTCCCTCAGCACTCACCAGCGCCATTTTCTCTCCACAGCACTGCTGAGAGGAAGCTCCCCGGACTCTCCCCTGCTTACACACGGTGAAAGGGTGCTTAAAAGAAAGGGGGGGGCACATAATTGGCGGTTTACATATTATACAGCGCTGCTGGGGAAAAACATTTTGTGTTGGTCTCCAGGGTCATTGCGCTGGGGTGTGTGCTGGCATACTCTCTCTCTGTCTCTCCAAAGGGCCTTGACAGAGATACTGTCTTCAGGAAAGGGGTTCCCTGTGTGTGTGGGAAGTGTGTCGGTACGTGTGTGTCGACATGTTTGACGAGGAAGGCTCGCTTAATGTGGAGGGGGAGTGCTTGAATGTCAGGTCGCCGTCAGCAACGCCGACACCGGAATGGGTGGATATGCTGAATGTCTTGAATTCAAATGTCAATCTATTGCATAAAAAATTAGACAAGGCAGAAGCTAGGGATCAGTCAGGTAGCCAGTCCATGCCTGTCCCTGGGGCGCCAGGTCCTTCGGGGTCTCAGAAGCGCACCATATCCCAGATCGATGACACAGATACCGACACAGATACTGACTCTAGTGTCGACTATGAAGATGCAAAATTACAGCCGAAGGTGGCAAAGGGTATACGGTACATGATTATTGCCATTAAAGAGGTTGTGCATATTACTGAGGAACCCCCTGTCCCTGATACGAGGGTACACATGTATAAAGGGAAAAAGCCTGAAGTCACTTTTCCATCCTCATTTGAATTAAGTGACTTGTGCGAAAAGGCTTGGGAATCTCCGGATAGGAGACTACAAGTTGCCAAAAGGATTCTCATGGTGTATCCGTTTCCACAAACTGATAGGATACGCTGGGAATCTTCGCCAAAAGTTGACAAGGCGCTGACACGTTTGTCCAAAAAGGTGGCACTGCCTTCTCAGGATACGGCTTCTCTCAAGGAACCTGCTGATCGCAGGCAGGAAATTACCTTAAATCACATTTACAATCATTCCGGTACTATTGCTCGACTGGCTATGGCGTCGGCCTGGGTTTGTAGTGCGGTTGTGGCATGGGCAGATTCCTTATCTACGGAAATTGACACCTTAGATAGGGATGCCATTCATATGACCATAGAGCATATCAGAGATGCTGCCTTGTATATGAGGGATGCTCAGAGAGACATTTGTTTATTAAGCTCCAGAATAAATGCTATGTCTATTTCTGCTAGGCGGCTCTTGTGGACCCGACAGTGGACGGGAGATGCCGATTCAAAGCGACATATGGAGTCCTTGCCTTACAAAGGGGTGGAGTTGTTTGGAGACGGCCTCTCGGATCTTGTCTCTACGTCCTGGAGTCGAGGGCCATATACAACGCTCTGCGTCAAGCGGAGGAATGGCTTCGGAGAAAACCGGTTCTGATTCAGCCAGACAATGTCACGGCAGTGGCTCATATAAACTGCCAAGGCGCAACAAGGAGCAGAATGGCCATGGCAGAAGCGACCAGGATTCTACGCTGGGCGGAAGGCCATGTAAGCGCGATATCAGCGGTGTTCATCCCGGGGGTGGACAACTGGGAGGCGGACTTCCTCAGCAGGCACGACCTGCATCCGGGAGAGTGGGGACTTCATCAAGAAGTCTTCGCACAGATCACGGATCGTTGGGGACTGCCTCAAATCGACATAATGGCATCCCGTCTCAACAAAAAGCTAAAGCGGTATTGCGCCAGGTCAAGGGACCCTCAGGCGGTAGCGGTAGACGTTCTGGTGACACCTTGGGTGTTCAGATCGGTCTATGTGTTTCCTTCTCTTCCTCTCGTACCCAAGGTGTTGAGAATAATACGAAGAAGCAGGGTCAGAACAATACTAATTGTTCCGGATTGGCCACGGAGGACTTGGTATCCGGAGCTGCAAGAGTTGCTCGCAGGGGATCCATGGCCTCTTCCTCTAAGGCAGGACCTGCTGCGGCAGGGGCCCTGTCTGTTCCAAGACTTACCGCGGCTGCGTTTGACGGCATGGCGGTTGAACGCTGGATCCTAGCGGAAAAAAGGGATTCCGGAGGAAGTCATTCCTACCCTGATCAAGGCTAGGAAAGATGTGACGTTAAAACATTATCACCGTATATGGCGGAAATATGTTTCTTGGTGTGAGGCCAGAGCTGCTCCTACAGAGGAGTTCCATTTGGGCCGTCTACTTCACTTCCTTCAAACAGGAGTGACTTTGGGCCTAAAATTAGGGTCCATAAAAGGTCCAGATTTCGGCCTTACCCATTTTCTTTCAAAGAGAATTGGCCTCTATTCCTGAAGTACAGACCTTTGTGAAGGGGGTGCTGCATATTTAGCCTCCCTTTGTGCCTCCGGTGGCGCCTTGGGATCTTAACGTGGTGTTGCGTTTCCTCAAGTCACCTTGGTTTGAACCACTCAAAACTGTGGAGTTGAAATACCTCATGTGGAAAGTGGTCATGTTGTTGGCGTTAGCTTCGGCAAGACGTGTTTCCGAATTGGCGGCTTTATCACATAAAAGTCCATACTTGGTTTTTCACGTGGATAGGGCAGAGTTGAGGACTCGCCCTCACTTTCTGCCAAAAGTGGTCTCATCTTTTCATGTGAACCAACCTATTGTCGTGCCTGTGGCTACACGGGATTGGAGGATTCCGAGTCCTTGGATGTAGTCAGGGCTTTGAAGATTTATGTGACCAGAACGGCTAGAATCAGGAAGACTGAAGCTTTGTTCGTTCTGTATGCGGCCAACAAGGTTGGCGCTCCTGCTTCAAAGCAGACTATTGCTTGCTGGATCTGTAACACGATTCAGCAGGCGCATTCTACGGCAGGATTGCCGTTACCGAAATCGGTTAAGGCCCACTCCACTAGGAAAGTGGGCTCTTCTTGGGCGGCTGCCCGAGGGGTCTCGGCATTACAGTTGTGCCGAGCAGCTACTTGGTTGGGGACAAACACCTTTGCAATGTTCTATAAGTTTGATACCCTGGCTGAGGAGGACCTCCTGTTTGCTCAATCGGTGCTGCAGAGTCATCCGCACTCTCCCGCCCGTTTGGGAGCTTTGGTATAATCCCCATGGTCCTTACGGAGTCCCAGCATCCTCAAGGACGTTAGAGAAAATAAGATTTTACTTACCGGTAAATCTATTTCTCGTAGTCCGTAGAGGATGCTGGGCGCCCGTCCCAAGTGCGGACTTTTTCTGCAAGACTTGTATATAGTTATTGCTTACATAAGGGTTATGTTATTGTTTTTCGGTTGAACCGTGGCTATGTTGTTGTTCATACTGTTAACTGGGTAAGTTTATCACAAGTTATATGGTGTGATTAGTGTGGCTGGTATGGATCTCGCCCTTAGATTTACAAAAATCCTTCCTCGTACTGTCCATCTCCTCTGGGCACAGTTTCCCTAACTGAGGTCTGGAGGAGGGGCATAGAGGGAGGAGCCAGTGCACACCCAGAGTCCAAAGCTTTCTTAAAGTGCCCTATCTCTTGCGGAGCCCGTCTATTCCCCATGGTCCTTACGGAGTCCCAGCATCCTCTACGGACTACGAGAAATAGATTTACTGGTAAGTAAAATCTTATTATAAACACAGGATCAAAACAGGCAGACTTAAGGGTTTGATTTACATCTGTGGTTCCCAAGCTCTGTTCTCAAGGTACAATAACAGTTCAGGTTTTAAGTTTAGCCCTACTTGAGTACAGGGGAATTAATTAGCACCTCAGTTATTCTGATTTAAGCATCTGTGCTCAAGCATAGATATCCTTAAAACCTGGACTGTAGTGTACCTTGGGGACTGAGGTTGGGAAATACTAATTTACATAAAAAAGCCTGTGGGCAGATTCTTGCTCAGTATCAATGCCTCACACTCTGACTTACTGATTCTCATATCCAGTCCTCGGGATAGTCTAGCTGTACATGTTTTCCACACCTTCTTGCTGGAGCACACGTGGTCATGTGACCGCTACTTGGGATCCCGGTGGTCACCATCCCCCCCCCCCCCGTCATCGGCATTCTGCTACTGGGATCCTGGGGTCGGTATGCTGACCTCCGGGATCCCAAACGGCAGTCTCTCAGCCCCAACCATTCATTACTGACACATTTTAAAAGTTTCACAGATGGTTCTAATGATTTCACTTGATTTTCTGCGAGATTTGTAAAATGATTTGTAAAGCTGGATACACACTAAGATTACGGGCAGTATTCAATTCTGGTCGGGGAGCCGGCACTTTCCGCCGATGATCGGAACTTTCCGCCACTTCAATATTCAATTGAAGTGCCGGTTTTCCACCCTGTCGGAAATTCCGACAAGTCGAAAAACACATGGATGTGTGGAATCTCTGTTCATCCATGTGTTTTTCGAGAGTGGCGCTGTCGAAAATGGGCCATTTTTTACCCTTTAATTTCCACCCATGAACAGTCGAAAAGGAAGGGGAAACAGGCAGAAACAGCCCCCTTCTGAATAGGCTGCAGTCGGATCCTCTCCGTCGGAGAGGATCCGACTGCAATTGAATATACATCTATATGTCCAATCTTTATGGTTGGAAAATCTGGTAATCTATGGGAGCAAATGACAATCAGCCATTTTCTCCCAAAAGTTGGAAAATATGCAAAAATGTTTGTTCAGATAAATTGGTTAAATCAAATGGATTTAACCAATTTGTCTGAACGTCCATTTTTGTCTGTTTGCCAGTGTTTGGGCGCAAATTGTCAATTGTCATTTGCTCAGATACATGACCAGATTTTCATTCCAACCAGAAAGAGTGGACAGATAGGGCTAGATGCGTCATCACTTGGAGAGTGATAAAATGGAGAGAGAAAAAGTACTAGCCAATCAGCTCATAACTGCCATTTCTCTAACACAGCCTGTAACATGGCAGTTAGACGCTGATTGGCTGGTAATTTATCTCCATCCACTTTATGATTCTCCAAGCGATGGCGAGTCTAGCCCATAATCTTATACCCCTTTTCCACTGCTGCTAAAACCCGGTTTATTGCCGTGATAACCTAGGTCGCAGCTCAGTGCAAAAAAAGTTAATCCGGTTCCAGTTACCCAAGAATCCAACCTGGCTAGCTTGCAGGGTTGTTCACGGGAAGGATCTGGATTAAGGTAGGTTTACCATACTATCCCTTAAACTGGGACACTTATGAATTACACAAATTCTATGGCTGATTAAAACCAAGGTGAAATGCAGGCTTGAATTAAGACAGCCAAAGAACCTGTGTAATTCATGAGTGTCCCAGTATGGGAGGATGGCGACACTGCTGGCTGCTTCCTGCAGCAATGACACTATCCAGGGACGGGACAGTGACATAAGGAGGCGGAGCCAGAGTCTCTTACTGCAGCTGAGACTTCAAACGGCTAATGCACACATATGCAGTGTAAACAGCTCCGACCTGGGAATAATCCGGGACAAGCTGAGGTGGAAAAGGGCCAGTCCTAGGCCTGACCCGGTTTGACGCTGTTTAAAATCTCGGGTCAGACCGGGGACTTAGGTGGAAAACAGGTATTATAGTGTGTATCAAGCTTTACAGTGTCCCATGGACTGGATTTGAGAATCATTGCTCTAGTCAAAACTTACTGTACTGTATTTACACAAAATATTCTGTAGACTTGCAAACATTATCCATATATAAATAACAAAAATAAACGCGCTGTGCCTGGGATTCCTGTGTTTTAGCTGCTCTGTATATAAAATAAATCTTTGATTGGTGTAACAAAGCGCTTGAAATTATGTAAATAATAGTGTCTAATTCAATGGGTGTAACCGTGTGTGATAATAAAATTGCAACAATGAATTGTAACAATATAGGAGTTTTGCAATACCTGAAAAGGAAAAAAGGTTTATAATATGTTTACAGCCCTTTTTTTGTAAATTGCTGTGGTCTCCAAATGGTATGACAAAGGGGTTCCGTATATGCCGTTCAAGGAGGCTTGTAATGAGAGAGTCCCGGTTACCTGACTTTCCCTATACTACCAACCTTGATGAGATGGTGACGTCCGTCTTCCTCCGGCAGGTTCCCCCACTCCGACTTGCTGCTTTCTCCGGCCGCTACATTTTTAAAGGCAGTTGGAATTACATGGTAGTGCAAGCAGTTTTATGAAAATGACTGGATGCAAATCTCCACAGAACGCCGGAGCCAGAGGCGCAGAAAGAGGGAGGAAGTGGCCATGTTGGGGGCCCCGGTGGGAGCCCAGGCCCAGTTCAGCTTCTAAGAGGGACATTGTCGCCTATGCAGTTGTTGATGCCCCATGTGCAGTGTGCAAGGCCAGTGCTCACAATTTTTTTCACATTTCTTTTAAGGGGACGTGGCCACGCCCCAAACCCATGTCCGATCTTGGGCTGCTGAAACATGTCTCACTTAGCCAGAGACATAACCAACATTGCCACTGGTGCACTTCCTGAATACTGGCAGTGACGCAACTTCCGCCATCCACAATAGCACATATACATTACCCTTTTCAAACATGGAAACATATAACAGGTGTGTGAATAGCAAGACAGTTTGAGAGGAGTTGGATGTTAGGACAATATGCAGAACATCAAGGTGTAATAAATATTGTGCAATAAACTAAAAGTGGATACGAGTTCTAGGTGGCAAAGTCCATGGAACTTGGGATTAGACCTACAAATCCTTCCAGACTTGGGGACAAAGAAAGGGGTAACTGGGGCAGATTCTATCTGAATGGGCTCACTATAAGTAAATGGTATGGGACTATCCTAAACCCCAACATTATTTCTTCAGCAGAGTCATTGTCCATGATGATGGGTGTTCTGACAGTCAGTGAGTGTCAAGGCTGATGGACATACAAAGCACATTCTGCTTTCAATACATAGCCGCTGGACTCGTTAGAAGATCCCTACACAGTTCTGATTTTAAATGAACACTATGACCAGGATACTTGTGGTTTCCAAACTTGGTCCCCTAACAATTCAGATTTTAAGGATACACATGGTTGAGCACAAATGGTTAAATCAAAATGAATGAGGCACTTATTAAGTCAACTATGCTCAAGCATGGATAGCTTTACAACCTGGACTGTTAGGGTGCCTTGAGGACACATTTGTGAACCACTGAGTTAAATGATGGGAGGATCAGTAATGACTACCTTTAAGCCACAACTTGCAATTCAGCAGATTACCTAGCATGTTGTTCTCGATATGTGGCTTGAGTGTAGGCTTTGTGGTAGGAGTGATGGTGTGGATGCCACTATACAAAAAGAGTTGAGCAGGAGAAGGAAGTCCATTTCTCTGGGTGTTGCTCAAATTGAGTAGTGCCATGAATATATCAAATCCATCCATGGAACAGTTCTCTAGAAGGTGATTCACAGATTGGACTGCCTGTTCAGCCAACCCAGTGGACTGTGAATAGTAAGGACTGGTGGTGGTGGTGGTGGTGGTGTGTGATATGCCACTTATTTGGGAAGACCTGGAACTCACCACTCAAGAATTGCATGGGATTGTCAGTAAGTAGTTTGTGTAGTATGCTATAGTTTGTGTAGTATGCTATGTACAGAGAAGTGGTTTTTCATTTTGTTCATGACTGTGGTGCTTGTCAGTTTACAAAGATAATCCATTTCAAACCAGACAGAATATGAATCGACTAACAACAGGTGCTCTTTCCTCCTCCAATAAAAGATGTCTGCAGCAATGATGGACCAGGTAAGGTCAAGCACATCATGAAGTGAGAGCAGTTTCTTGGCATAGTCACTGGAGTTTGGGTCCACTACTAGCACTCTATTCCAGATATTTCAATATGTTGGGAACTGCTACAACCCATGGGGTCCAACCCTCAGATAACAATATAAATATAATGGATTATTAGTAATCATGTGTGTGTGATTGGAATAATGAAATATTGAGATAAATGATGCAGTGACCCATGTAAATTGTAAGTAGTACAGTTTGAAACCAAAGCATGCAGGTGCGGAATAGGGTTACTTTATTATGTATCAGAAGTGATACAGCCTGGGCCATCCCAGATTGATTACAACTGAAAGTGCTGAGCTAAGGAATGAAATAAAAATTAAATTAAAAATAATAAATTAAATTGAAAAAGTCTCCAATGTAGAGGGAAGGTTAAGTTCCAATCTGAAGCTGGGTGTGCTACTTGGTTTATCTTATTTAGTTTATCTCCGTATTTAATTTTTTCATTCACACACAGGTGTGTGCTAATATCCCAAAACATTTATATCCTTGACATGATGAAGCATGCAAACCTTGAAAGGAAATAAGGAATCACAAAACACTGACCACACAGAAGGAAGCCATCAAAAAAGACCAATTCATTGTGGATTGCATAGAAAGACTTGAGATCACAAAGCATTTCTCTGTATGAAGACCACCGTTTGAGGACATCATGAGACAGACATTGGCAGATATCATCTCAGGACATGGCATCATAGTGCTTTTCCATACATCTGGAGGAAAGTACATAAAATTTTATGATATCAAGGTCATCATCAGTATACGGGACACCTGAGTCTGAGAGGTGAACACAGGACAGTGAGTCAGCAAGACGGAGAACTGACAAACTAACAAATGAAGCGGCTGTGTCTTACAATTGAATGCATAAAATTAGGATTTAAAAGTATGAAGTTCACGGTCAGTGCCGCATTCGCCTGTATAGGGGAGTTGTGTTATACTCCTCAATTATAATAAACTATACAATATGGAAAAAATAGGAGCGCTCACAGAGCCAACGGCAATGCACTATATATACAATTGTCAGTCAAAGAAGCCAAAAAGATTGACTATAATATAGACACAATTTAAATAACATATAAAACAATTCATATACAATTATATTAAATTGTGTGGAAAGAAATGGATAAGCTGATATATAGTATATTGGAAGTCCGATATTGTAGATGTCCTTTTAAAATGATTAGAGCAGTCCCATTTTTGCTGTGTTTTGATACTACTCCATGGTTATAGACGTGGATAAATAGGATTTTAATTACCTACCAGTAAATCCTTTTCTCGTAGTCCATGGGGGATACTGGGAATCCATTTAGTACCATGGGGTATAGACAGGTCCACTTGGAGCCATGGGCACTATAGAAGTTCGATAACGTGTGCGGGCTCCTCCCTCTATGCCCCTCCTACCAGACTCAGTCTAGGAAACTGTGCCCGAGGAGACGGACATACTTCGAGAGAAGGAAATAGATAAGGAAAGTGGTGAGATTTCGAATCAGCACAATCAGAAGAAGAGGAAAACCATGCTAACCATCTTGAAAACAGGAACAGCAACAGCTGAACTAAACAACAGTACTTAAACAAGAAACCATGCAGGAAGAACGAAGCACCGGGCGGGTGCCCAGTATCCCCTACGGACTACGAGAAAAGTATTTACCTGTAATTAAAATCCTATTTTCTCTTATGTCCTAGGGGATACTGTGAATCCATTTAGTACCATGGGTAAGTACCAAAGCTCCCAAACCAGGTGGGAGAGTGCTGAGGTTCCTGCAGAACAGATTGACCAAACTGAAGGTCCTCAGAGGCCAAGGTATCGAACTTGTAAAACCTGGCAAACGTGTTCGAACCCGACCAAGTAGCTGCTCGACAGAACTGTAATGCCGAGACACCCCGGGCAGCCGCCCAACGAGGAACCCACCAACCTAGTAGAGTGGGCCTGTACAGATTTTGGAATCGGCAAGTCTGCTGTGGAATAAGCATGCTGGATAGTGAGCCTGATCCAACGTGCAATTGACTGCTTAGAAGCAAGAGACCCAACTTTATTGGCATCATAAAGAACGACCAACGAGTCCGATTTCCTGTGGCGAGCAGTTCGCTTTACATATACCTTCAAAGCCCATAAAACGTCCAAAGACTTTGAAGTAGCAGAGGTGTCAGTAACAACCGGAACCACAATTTACTGGTTGATATAAAACGCAGACACCACCTTAGGAAGGAATTGCTGACGAGTCCTGAGTTCAGCATTGTCCTCATGGAAAATCAAGTAGGGGCTCTTGTGAGACAACGACCCTAGCTCCGATATGTGCCTTGCCGAAGCTAAGGCCAATAGTTTGACGGTGTTTCAAGTAAGATATTTTACGTCTACTTCCTGTAACGGTTCAAACCAGTCTGATTGGAGGAATTTCAGAACCAAATTGAGATCCCAAGGTGCCGTGGGAGGCACAAAGGAAGGTTGGATATGAAGAACACCCTTCAAGAACGTCTGGACCTCAGGGAGAGAAGCCAATTGTTTCTGAAAGAAAATATACAAGGCCGAAATCTGAACTTTTATGGAGCCTAGGCGTACACCCACATCAACTCCCGACTGCAGAAAAAAACAGGAAATGTTCCAGATGAAATTCCACTGTAGAGTATTGTCTGCTCTCACACCAAGAGACATATTTCTTCCAGATATGAAGGTAATGTTTTGATGTTACCCCCTTCCTGACTTGGATCAGAGTCGAGATGACCTTGTCAGGAATCCCTCTCCTGGCTAGAATCAGCCATTCAACTTCCATGCGTCAAACGTAGCCGCAGTAAGTCTTGATAAACGAATGGGCCCTGTTGCAGAAGATCCTCTCAAAGAGGCAGAGGCCACGGATCTTCGATTAGCATCTAGAAAAGATCCGCATACCAGGCCCTTCTTGGCCAGTCAGGAACAATGAGCATTGCTTGAACTCTTTCCCTTTTTATTCTTTTGAGAATTTTTGGGATCAGAGGAATGGGAGGGAACAAGCACACCAGCCGGTAGACCTACGGAGTTGCAGGGCGTCGACCACTGCAGCTTGTGGGTCCCTCTACCTGGAACAATACCGCTTGAGCTTCTTGTTGAGTTGAGAGGCCATCATGTCAATTTGTGGATAACCCCACCGACGCATCAGCCACTGGAACATCTCCGGGTGGAGGCCCCACTCCCACGAGTGCAGGTCGTGTCTGCTGAGGAAATCTGCTTCCCAGTTGTCTACTCCCAGAATGAAGATCGCCGACAACACCACAGCGTGTTTTTCCGCCCAGAGGAGAATTCTTGACACCTCTGACGTTGCGGCTCTGCTTTTCGTTCCGCCCTGTCGGTTGATGTAAGCCACCGCTGTCACATTGTCCGACTTTACTTGAATGGCCTGATTCTGAAGAAGAGATGAGGCCTGCAGAAGGGTATTGTAGAAAGCCCTGAGTTCCAGGATGTTTATTGGAAGAACGCTTTCCTGACTTGACCATCTTCCTTAAAACTGCACCCCAACCTCTGAGGCTTGCGTCTGTGGTCAGAAGAATCCAATTCTTAATCCCGAACCTTCGACCCTCCACTAGGTGAGAAGTTTGTAGCCACCACAGGAGGGAGATCCTGGCTTTTGGCGACAGACGAATCCTCTGATGCATGTGAAGATGCGATCTGGACCATTTGTCCAACAGATCCAGTTGGAAGGTCCTCATATGAAACCTTCCGTACTGAATTGCTTCGTAAAAAGTCACCATTTACCCCAGAAGGCGGATGCACAGATGTACCGAGATTTGGGTCAGCTTCAAGACGAACCATCGACTGGATCACCATTGCCTTTTCCAAGGGAAAGAACACTCTCTGAGACACTGTGTCCAGTATCATTCTCAGGAAATGAAGCTTCTGTGTTGGGTCTACTGTAGGTGAGATTTTGGTAGGTTCAGATTCCACCCATGATCCAGGAGTAATTTGGTCATGAGACCAATGTTCGCCAACAACTGCTCCCTGGACGCAGCCTTTATCAGAAGATCGCCCAAGTAAGGAATTATGTTCACTCCTCGTCTGCAGAGTAGCATCAACATCTCTGCCATCACCTTGGTGAACACCCTTGGTGCCATGGAGAGACCAAATGGCTGGGCTTGAAACTGGTAGTGACAGTCCTGCAGTGCAAACCATAGATAAGCCTGATGAGGCGGCCAGATTGGAATATGAAGGTAATCATCCTTGACATCCAGAATCGCTAGGAATTCCCCCTCTTCCAGACCTGAGATAACCGCTCTCAGGGACTCCATTTTGAACTTGAACCCTCATAAGTATGGGTTCAATGACTTGAGATTCAGAATCGGTCTTACCGAACCGTCCGGTTTCAGAACTACAAACAAGTTGGAATAGTTTCCCTTGTTTTGTAGATGAGGTGGAACTGGAACAAAGACCTGGGTCTGTAACAGTTTTTGAATGGCTTCTTGTAAGGTTATTCTTGCTTCCTGTGAAACTGGTAAGCCTGATTTGAAGAATCTGTGAGGTGGGAGATCCTGGAACTCCAGCTTGTAGACCTGGGATGTAAGATCTATGACCCAGGAATCCTGGCAAGATCTTGTCCAGGTGTGACTGAAGAATTTGAGCCGGGTTCTCACCTGCCTGTCTACCAGGTATCGCAGTCCAATGTCATGAGGAAGGTTTTTTGGAGGCAGAGCCTGATCTCTGTTCCTGTGAACCAGCAGCCGCTGGTTTGCATGGTTTTCCTCTAGCACCTCTGGCGGCGGTAGAAGAACCTCTGGTCTTGCCCCTAATCTTTGCAGTCCGAAAGGACTGTAAATTGGGTCCTGAGTCTCTTTAATGGCTTTACCCATAAAGTTTGCAGAGTCTTGTATATGTTGCAGGAGTAAAACAACTTTCTCTTGAGGTAAGGTGCCTAACCCCTCAATTAAATTACCAGATCATCTAGCAATGGCTCGAGAAATCCACCCACATGCTATAGTGGGTTTCTGGGCCACCCCTGCAGCTGTATACAAAGATTTGAGTGTAGTCTCAATCTTACGATCAGCTGTATCCTTTAGGGAGGCTGCTGCACCAGGAACAGGTAGTACTATTTTACGTGAGAGCCTGGAGACTGATGTATCCACTATCGGTGGATTTTCCCATTTTTTTCCTATCCTCAGGAGGAAAAGGAACAGATGATAATAACCGCCTAGGAACTAGACATTTGTTATCTGGATTAACCCACGGTTCTTCAAACAGGGTATTTAGTGCCTTTGACACAGGAAAAGTGGCTGAGGATTTTTTCTCTATATTAAAGTAAGATTCCTCACACTTCTCTGTCACCTTATCATGGATATTTAGGACTTCTCTTCCCTATGAGAGCCTCTACACCATTCAACAGTGTACCCTCCCCTACCTCTATGTTAACCTCCCCTTCCTCCATTTCTGACCCGTCATTATCAGCGTCAGAATGCAGGATATGGGCCAAAGTATGTTTTTGCGAACCAATGGTAGAGGCCTGAGATGCTGGTCTGAGTACTGAGTCCTTTTGCATAAACTCAGCCATAGACTGTCTTAAGTATTGCGTCTCTTTCTCATTACAAGATAACTTAGTAAAGATGTTGGAAATCATCCTCCTATTGGAATCCAGCCATGCTGGCTCCGCCCCACTATCCTGAGAAGGGATACTACACTGAGTACCCACTGGAGAAGAGGAACACTGTGCCTTACATGAAACACACTCTTTGCCTGACATACTGCAGCAGTGACAGCACACACACAGGAAAAGGTTAAAAGCACAATTAACTCACAATTGAGCTCTTCCCTAAAGACACGGAGAGAGGATAGAACCAGCACACGGCGCCCTTATCGCTAAAGCCAAGCTTAGGCGGGTCGCAGACTAATTACCTAGATTAGGGACTTAGTACACAAGTATAAAGCTCCCCCCTGCTATGACCCCCTGGTACCGTTGAGGTAATCTGGAGGCTCTCCGGAGGAGCTGCGCGACCCTGCAGTCAGCATCTGTGCTGCTATAGTGAGGGAAAATGGCGCCTGTGAGCTGCTGGATCAACTCATAGTAAAGCCCCGCCCCTTCAATGGTGCGCGGTCTTCCCGCTCTTCTTTATACTGGCTTAGCATCTAAGTGCATAAGATGGAGTAAGCCCCCTTTTAAGCCTGTATTGCCAGTCTGGGTACTGTGTACACTTCAGTGTACTAAGTCTGGAGACTCATTCCGCCCTATGTAGAAGCTGTGCGTCTCCGTACCCCGATTACCGCCTTAATGGTCGCGACCCGCTAAACGGGATGCAAGGTTAGTACTCACCACTTTTCATTCTTCTGGCTCTGTAAGGAGTGGCGGCGTGCTGCGGGAATGTACGCTCGCCATGGTGGGGCTTGCGAATAGTTCCCTCAGGAGCTAGCATCCTGTCAGCGGGGAACAGGACCATTAACCCTTAGTGGGGTTGGGCCGTTCCGGACCCTAAGTCCCACGAAGCAGGCAGGATGGTGCCATCCAGTCCTGCCTGAAAATAACAAACTTTAAAAATAAATGCAGAAAACTCTTCAGGAGCTTCCAGAGATGTGACCAGCTCCTTCGGGCACATTTTCTAAACTGAGTCTGGTATGAGGGTCATAGAGGGAGGAGCCAGCACACGTTATCAAACTTCTATAGTGCCCATGGCTCCAAGTGGATCCACCTATATCCCATGGTACTAAATAGATTCCCAGTATCCCCTAGGACAGGGGTGGGCAATTATATCAGCTGGGGGGCCGCTTAACACTTCCAGCGAATATTCGAGGGCCACACACAAAATACTCAAAAAGAGATCCCTTTTTACACATTACGGCAGACAGCGTGCCCTTTTTACACATTACGGCAGACAGCGTCCCCCTTTTTACACATTACGACAGACAGCGTCCCCTTTTTACACATTACGACAGACAGCACCCCCATTTTTATAATTACGGCAGACAGCGCCCCCGTTTTTATACATTACGGCAGACAGCGGCCCCGTTTTTATACATTACGGCAGACAGCGTCCCCGTTTTTATACATTACGGCAGACAGCGCCCCCGTTTTTACACATTACGGCAGACAGCACCCCCGTTTTTACACATTACGGCAGCAAGCGCCCCCATTTTTACACATTACGGCAGACAGCATCCCCTTTTTACACATTACGGCAGACAGCGCCCCCGTTTTTATACATTACGGCAGACAGCGTCCCCGTTTTTATACATTACGGCAGACAGTGCCCCCGTTTTTACACATTACGGCAGACAGCGCCCCCGTTTTTACACATTACGGCAGACAGCATCCCCTTTTTACACATTACGGCAGACAGCGCCCCCGTTTTTATACATTACGGCAGACAGCGCCCCCGTTTTTACACATTACGGCAGACAGCGCCCCCGTTTTTATACATTACGGCAGACAGCGCCCCCGTTTTTATAATTACGGCAGACAGCGCCCCCGTTTTTACACATTACGGCAGACAGCGCCCCCGTTTTTATAATTACGGCAGACAGCGCCCCCATTTTTATACATTACGGCAGACAGCGCCCCCGTTTTTATAATTACGGCAGACAGCGCCCCCGTTTTTACACATTACGGCAGACAGGGCCCCCGTTTTTACACATTACGGCAGACAGTCCCTACCCCCCTTTCCCCACCCTCCCCTAAACCTATATAGCAGTCCTTACCCTCCCCCTCCCCTAAACCCATATAACCGTTTTTAACTCCCCTCCCCTGAACTTATATGGCAGCTTTAGCTTTATCCAGGACAGGGGGTTTACCTATTTGTCAGTGGCAGACGATCCCCGCTGTCTGATGATCCGCACTGCAGCTGCCGCCGCCGCTTCTCCTCACTGGCCGCCGCTTCTTCTCCCCGCTGGCCGCCGTTTCTTCTCCCCACTGGCCTCCGCAGTGCTCCCCACTGGCCGCTTCTGCTCCGAGTCCCACTCTGTAGTGCCCGCCCAGCGCCGCCCCCCGTGACGCCCAGCGCCGCCCAGCGCATGATAGAGGAAATCCCGGTCAGCTGACCCTGTGACGTGACCGGAATTTCCTCAGCGGCGCCGCGTCTGAGAGCAGTGCAATGACAAGCGGCCTGTCGGGCCTCTTGTCATTGCACTCTGGTGGGGCACAGCGGGCCAGGCAGGATCGGTCCGCGGGCCGCATCCGGCCCGCGGGCCGCCTGTTGCCCACCCCTACCCTAGGACATAAGAGAAAAATAATTTGTATCAATCTGCATCTATTTGACACAGCTGCATCTATTTGACACAGAGCAAATACATTGTTACATTCAGGCACTCCTGTTTATGATACAACCAAACTCTCCTAGATTGTTACAAATTATTTTATCCACGTCTATAACAATGGAATAGTATCAATACACAGCAAAAATGGGACTGCTCTAATCATTTTAAAAGGACATTTACAATATCGGACTTCCAATATACTATTGCTATTATCTTTTCCAATTCTTTCCACACAATTGAACATGGAGAACTGTGCCACCCACGTTCATACAACACACCCAGGTCCTGAAGAAGCATGAACTCTTGAATCCTTGCTGAAGCAGTTTGCACAGGTTGGTGATCAGGGGTTGATGGCCATTTTTTAATAGTACGGGCCACACATAAACGAACTCATGAAACTTCTTACAAGCAAAGACCAAATCCAGCAGTTCTTTTTCAATCTGGGCATATATAGTGACTGAGTCTCAGTCATGGACCTTGAAGCAGACGTAATCGGTCTGTCACCCTGCAGACACACAGCACCAAGACCTCGCTAGGAGGCATTCTCAAAAGTCGCCACTGTAACATGACCACTAAAGTACAGGGCTACAAGTGAGCACAGACTTCAGGCGAGAAACAGCAGCATTGTGGCAATTCAGGGTCTTTGCACAGGAGCAGGTACAATGGTGTAGTTGGTCACTGTAGTGTGGCAAAATTTTTTACATTGTCGATACCGAGGAAACAGTGCAAGACCAGCTTGTCTGTGGGAAAGGCGTGTCTTGGATGGGCAGTGTCGTGGCAGGATCTGGAATAACACCACTGCCCTTGTCAGGATTCAATTTTATGGTGATTTCACATTTTTTTTGTAGGACTTTGGCGAGGTGCATATCGTTTTCCTGCATGGTGCTGTTCCGAATCAGGATGTTATCTACAATGATCTCACAGGGGTATCCCTCAGAGATGCTCCATACAATGGATCAATGCAGATACAGACAGATTTGTCCTTTTTCACTTGAGCAACCATACCATACCATACCCACTGTGTCCTTCATGGCCAGCGACACACGTCTGGGAGCACACGCTGTGGAATAAAGAGATTCATCCAGATGCATTTGATAGGTGACTAAAAGTTTCCAAATAGTATTATACATCAAACAAGTCTGTTAAGTACTATAACTCTGGAACATCCTGTTGGATGACATGCACTTCAGCACTTAACATTATCAACTCCAATTTTATACTGTCTGGCAGACCCAAAAGTGGTTTGACATCACGGTCTACTATGTGAAACTGCAGCAGGAAGTTTGCAGGATGGTTTTGATTACATGGCCTCCATAAGATATTAAATTCATGATTTGCGAGAGTGTGATAGGTGTCTTGGCGTTAGTAACATAGTAATTAAGGTTGAAAAGAGGCAATTTGCCCATTGTGTTCAACCTGTATTAAGTTGTGATGAATCTTCATACCCGTTGAGTAATGTTTTATGGCTAGTTAACTACTATAACTCATGTTACCCCCGGATTAACCATTTTGATATTTTAAATATTATAACCTTGGATATCATTTTCATTCAGAAATGTATCCATTCCTTTTTTAAATGCATTTACAGAGTCCGCCATTACCACCTTCCCTGGCAGGGAATTCCACATCCTAATCGCCCTAACAGTGAAGAACCCTTTCCTCCTTCGCATTCGGAACTTTCTCTCCTCCAGCCGCAGCGAGTGCCCACGTGTCCTAAACTGTGTTCTTTTAATAAATAATTCCTCTGATAACTCTTTGTAATGCCCCTTTACATATTTGAAGATATTAATAATATCCCCTCTTAGACGCCTCTTTTCTAGTGTATACATATGCAACCTATTAAGCCTTCCTCATAATCCAGTCCCTCTAGGCCTTTAATCAATTTAGTAGCTTGCCTTTGGACCCTTTTGAGTTCACCAATATCTTTTTTTTATACGGTGGTGCCCAAAACTGAACACAATATTCCAGGTGCGGACGTACCAATGCTTTATACAGCGGCAGGATTACATCCGAGCCACTTGACTCAATTCCCCCGTTTTATGCACGCTAGCACCTTACTTGCCTTCATTACTGCAAGTTTTGTTTTAGTCCCGAAATGCATAACCTTGCATTTGTCTGTATTGAACCTCATTTTCCATTTAGACGCCCAGAATTCAAGTTTAGATAGATCATTCTGTAAGGACTCCACATCCAATTCCGAGTTAATTACCTTACACAGTTTAGTATCATCTGTGCTCTCCAGGCCTATTTCTAGGTCATTGATAAATATGTTGAACAGTAGTGGAACGAGTACGGGGCCTTGTGGTATACCGCTGACTACTGGGGACCAGGTTGAGTACTTCCCGTTGACCACTACTCGCTGTACCCTGCTATCCAACCAGTTGCTTATCCACGTGCAAATAGTTTTTCCTAGGCCAAGCTCCTTTAATTTGATGATCAGTCTTCTGTGAGACACTGTATCGAATGCTTTTGCAAAACTGCTTTTCCCTGATCAAGATTATTGCTCACTTCCTCATAGAAGCTAATTAAGTTAGTCTGACATGACCTATCCCTCATAAACCCATGCTGGTTCTTGCTAATAATCCTAGTGGTCTGTAGATACTCCTGTATGCTGTCCCTTAGAATTCCTTCCAATATTTTCACAATAGACGTCAAACTAACTGGTCTGTAGTTACCCGGAAGATTTTTGGATCTCTTTTTAAATAATGGCATTACCTCAGCTATACGCCAATCCTTCGGTACCATGCCTGTTCTAATTGAACTTTTGAAAATCAAGTATAGGGGTCGTGCTAGTTGTGAACTAAGCTCCATAAGAACCCTCGGGTGAAGCCCATCCGGACCAGGTGATCTATTAACCTTAATTTTACTTAGTCTCTCCCGGATTACTTCTTCACTTAAACAAGTTTCGAACCATGGATCTTTACTGTCACAAATGTTATGCTCTACTCCCACCAACAGTTCTTCTCTGGTGAATACTGATGAAAAAAATTGTTCAGTATTTCCACTTTTATTTCGTCATCATTTATCAATTCTCCAAATTCATCTTTTAATGGACCTATATTCTCCTTTTTTAGCCTTTTACCGTTTATGTATTTAAAAAAAAGATGAGTTACCGTGACGTGTTACACATGGCACCAGTTTTATTCTAATTACATTATTGGTCTCCTGGGCTGTTTTGGTGATTAATAATTCACCTTATTCAGCCCTAACATCAATGCTTTCACAGTGGAAACTGGTGTCTGGTGTTTTTTGGTGCAGATTCCAGTGTTAACCTGGTGTGGTGGGCTGCTGGAGAGTGCATGTGAGACTGCCTGCTTTTGGTTTTAGGATTGAACCTGCACCAGCATGCAAAATGAGTCATGTTCCCGCAAGCATTGTAGCGTTCATTGAATGCAGGACATTTGCGACACTTATAGGAATGCAAACACCACAATTCATAGTGTACCAGTTTCTGAGAATGATACTGGAGTTTGCATATATCAGAGTGGGTACCTTTTCAATGTCTTTATTTTTTGAAGGTCATTTGTGAGGGGCCATCCTATCTGTTCTTTTTAAGTGATTGTACGTAATTTGTGTCCAAATCTCCTCAACGTAAAGCTCTGCATAAATTGTCAGAGCTTTTAAAAATAAGATTTTAAACCTACCGGTAAATCTTTTTCTCCTAGTCCGTAGAGGATGTTGGGGACTCCGTAAGGACCATGGGGTATAGACGGGCTCCGCAGGAGACATGGGCACTTTAAGACCTTTTAATGGGCGTGAGCTGGCTCCTCCCTCTATGCCCCTCCTCCAGACCTCAGTTATAGAACTGTGCCCAGAGGAGACGGACAGTACGAGGAAAGGAATTTTGTTAATCTAAGGGCGAGCTACATACCAGCCCACACCACACACACCGTACAACATGGTATATGCTAAACCAATTAACAGTATGAACAAACAGTATCAGCCAGACACTGATATCAACTGTAACATAACCCTTATGTAAGCAACAACTATATACAAGCCTTGCAGATTTAGTCCGCACTGGGACGGGCGCCCAGCATCCTCTACGGACTAGGAGAAAAAGATTTACCGGTAGGTTTAAAATCTTATTTTCTCTTACGTCCTAGAGGATGCTGGGGACTCCGTAAGGACCATGGGGTTTATACCAAAGCTCCAGACCGGGCGGGAGAGTGCGGATGACTCTGCAGCACCGATTGAGCAAACATGAGGTCCTCATCAGCCAGGGTATCAAACTTGTAAAATTTTGCAAAAGTATTTGAACCCGACCACGTAGCTGCTCGGCAAAGCTGCAATGCCGAGACGCCTCGGTCAGCCGCCCAAGAAGAGCCCACCTTCCTAGTGGAATGGGCCTTTCCTGATTTTGGTAACGGCAATCCAGCCGTAGAATGAGCCTGCTGAATTGTGTTACAGATCCAGTGTGCAATAGTCTGCTTAGAAACAGGAGCGCTAACCTTGTTGGCTGCATACAGGACAAACAGTGCCTCTGTTTTCCTAACCCGAGCCGTTCTGGCTACATAAATTTTCAAGGCCCTGACTACTTCAAGGGACTTGGAATCCTCCAAGGCATCCGTAGCCACAGGTACCACAATAGGTTGGTTCATGTGAAAAGACGAAAACCACCTTAGGCAGAAATTGAGGACGAGTCCTCAACTCTGCTCGATCCACGTGGAAAATCAGATAGGGGCTCTTGTGAGACAAAGCCGCCAATTCGGACACCCGCCTTGCAGACGCCAAGGCCAACAACATGACCACTTTCCAAGTGAGAAACTTCAATTCAACTGTTTGAAGAGGTTCAAACCAGTGCGATTTAAGGAACTGTAACACCACGTTAAGGTCCCACGGTGCCACTGGGGGCACAAAAGGAGGTTGGATGTGCAGCACTCCTTTTACAAAAGTCTGGACTTCTGGGAGAGAAGCTAATTCCTTCTGAAAGAATATAGATAAGGCCGAAATCCGCACCTTAATGGAGCCTAACTTTAGGCCCATATCCACCCCTGTTTGTAGAAAATGGAGAAAACGACCCAGCTGAAAATCTTCCGTAGGAGCATTCTTGGTTTCACACCAAGACACACATTTCCTCCAGATACGGTGATAGTGCTTCGCCGTTACCTCCTTCCTAGCTTTTAATAGAGTAAGGATGACTTCCCCCGGAATACCTTTCCTAGTTAGGATCTGGCGTTCAACCGCCATGCCGTCAAACGTAACCGCGGTAAGTCTTGGAACACACACGGCCCCTGTTGTAACAGGTCCTCTCTGAGAGGAAGCGGCAAAGGATCTTCTGTGATCATTTCCCGAAGATCTGGATACCAGGCCCTTCGAGGCCAATCTGGGACAATGAGTATTGTCTGCACTCTTGTTCGTCTTATGATTCTCAATATTTTTGAGATGAGTGGAAGTGGAGAGAACATAGACCGACTGAAACAGCCACGGTGTCACTAGGGCGTCCACTGCCACCGCCTGAGGGTCCCTCAACCTGGAACAATACGTCTGAAGCTTCCTGTTGAGGCGTGACGCCATCATGTCTATTTGAGGGAGTCCCCAACAACTTGTTACCTCTGCAAAGACTTCTTGATGAAGTCCCCACTCCCCTGGATGGAGATCGTGCCTGCTGAGGAAGTCTGCTTCCCAGTTGTCTACTCCCGGAATGAAAACTGCTGATAGAGCGCTTACATGATTTTCCGCCCAGCGAAGAATCCTGGTGGCTTCCGCCATTGCTGCTCTGCTCCTTGTCCCACCCTGGCGGTTTACATGCGCCACGGCTGTGATGTTGTCTGACTGTATCAGAACGGGTAGGTTGCAAAGAAGATTCTCCGCCTGCTTCAAGCCATTGTATATGGCCCTTAATTCCAGCACATTGATGTGTAGACAAGCCTCCTGGCTTGACCATATTCCCTGAAATTTTTTTCCCTGGGTGACTGCTCCCCATCCTCGGAGGCTCGCGTCCGTGGTCGCGAGAACCCAATCTTGAATTCCGAACCTGCGACCCTCTAGAAGGTGAGCACTCCGGAGCCACAACAGGAGAGAGACCCTGGCCCTGGAGGACAGGCGTATCCTCCGATGCATCTGGAGATGGGACCCTGACCACTTGTCCAGAAGGTCCCACTGAAAAGTTCTTGCATGGAACCTGCCAAATGGAATGGCCTCGTAGGCCGCCACCATCTTTCCCAATACTCGAGTGCATTGATGAACTGACACTCTTTTTGGTTTCAGCAGGTCCTGGACCATGTTCTTGAGTTCCTGGGCCTTTTCCATTGGGAGGAAAACCCTCTGTTTTTCCGTGTCCAGAATCATGCCCAAAAACGACAGCCGAGTTGTCCGAACCAACTGCGACTTTGGCAGATTTAAAATCCAGCCGTGTTGTTGTAGTACTCTCAGGGAGAGAGACACGCTTTTTAGTAAATGTTCTCTTGATCTTGCTTTTATCAGGAGATCGTCCAAGTATGGGATAATTGTGACCCCCTGCTTGCGCAGGAGCACCATCATTACTGGCATTACCTTGGTGAAAATTTTCGGGGCCATGGAAAGACCAAACGGCAACGTCTGAAACTGGTAATGACAATCCTGTACAGCGAATCTCAGGTACGCCTGATGAGGAGGATATATGGGGACATGAAGATATGCATCCTTTATGTCTAGTGACACCATAAAATCCCCCCCTTCCAGGCTGGAGATCACTGCCCGGAGAGATTCCATCTTGAATTTGAACCTCTTCAAATATAGGTTTAGGGATTTTAGATTCAGAATTGGTCTGACTGAGCCATCCGGCTTCGGGACCACAAATAGGGTTGAATAAAACCCCTTCCCCTGTTGCAATAGGGGAACCTTGATAATCACTTACTGTTGACACAACTTTTGTATGGCAGCTGAAACTATTGCTCTCTCTGGGGGAGAAGCTGGCAAGGCCAATTTGAAAAATCGGTGAGGAGGCACATCTTCGAACTCCAGTTTATAGCCTTGGGATACAATTTTGACCACCCAGGGATCCAAGTCTGACTGAACCCAGACCTGGCTGAAGAGTTGAAGACGTACCCCTACCGGTGCGGACTCCAGCAGCAGAACCCCAGCATCATGCGGTGGATTTGGTAGAGGCCGGGGAGGACTTTTGCTCCTGGGAACTAGCCGTAGCTGGTGTTCTTTTCCCTCTACCTCTGGCGAGGAAGGATGAGCCACGCCCCTTTCTGAACTTATGAGACCGAAAGGACTGCATCTGATATTGAGGTGTTTTCTTTTGCTGTGGGGGAACGTAAGGCAAAAAAGAAGACTTACCCGCGATAACTGTGGAAACCAGGTCCGAGAGGCCCTCCCCAAATAAAACTTCACCCTTGTAAGTTAAAACCTCCATATGTCTCTTTGAGTCAGCATCACCAGTCCATTGGCGGGTCCATAGGGACCTTCTAGCAGAAATTGCCATAGCATTGGCTCTAGAACCCAAAAGACCAATATCTCTCGCAGCCTCCCTCATATATAACGCTGCGTCCTTGATATGACCTAAGGTCAATAAAATACTATCTTTATCTAGGGTGTCCTTGTCAGATGACAAGTTATCTGCCCAAGCTGCAATTGCGCTACGCACCCATGCCGACGCTACTGCCAGTCTGAGCAGGGCTCCCGTAGTCGCATAAATTGCTTTTAAGGTAGTTTCTTGCCTGCGATCCGCAGGATCCTTTAGGGTCGCCGTGTCCGGGGACGGTAGGGCCACCTTCTTGGACAAGCGCGTCAAGGCCTTGTCCACCGTGGGTGAGGATTCCCACCGTAACCTGTCCTTTGAAGGGAAAGGATACGCCATAATAATTCTCTTGGGAACCTGCAGTCTCTTTTCTGGAGTTTCCCAAGCTTTTTAAAATAAAGCGTTCAGCTCATGAGATGGGGGAAACGTTACCTCAGGTTTCTTTTCCTTAAACATGCAGACCCTTGTGTCAGGGACAGAGGGGTCCTCTGTGATATGTAATACATCTTTTATTGCAATAATCACGTATTGAATACTCTTGGCCACCCTTGGGTGTAACCGTGCATCATCATAGTCGACACTGGAGTCGGAATCCGTGTCGGTATCAGTGTCTGCTATCTGGGTAAAGGGACGTTTATGGGACCCTGAAGGGTCTTGTGACACCGTAAGAGCCATGGATTGACTCCCTGCTGGGTCTTTGGACTCTGCCCTGTCCAATCTCTTATGTAATAAAGCCACACTAGCATTCAAAACATTCCACATGTCCACCCAATCCGCTGTCGGCTGTGCCGACGGAGACACTACCATCTGCTCTGCTTCTTCCCTAGACGAGCCTTCTTCTTCAGACATGTCGACACACATGTACTGAGACCCCCACACACACACTGGGATATATGGATATGGGGACAGACCCACAATAAGGCCCTTTGGAGAGACAGAGAGAGTATGCCAGCACACACCAAGCGCCACTGAGTTCTGAAACAACTGTAAGCGCTTCTGTTCTGTAAGCGCTTTTTATAACAAATTTAGCACCAAATCAATGTGCCACCCCCCTCGTTGTTGCCCCGTTACTTGTACAGCAGGGGAAGAGTCCGGGAGCAGCTTCTCTGCAGCATGCTGTGGAGAAAATGACGTTGGTTAGTGCTGAGGGATCAAGCTCCGCCCCCTCGATTGCAGGCTTCGGTCCCGCTATTTGTTTATACTGACGGGGTTTTTATATATACTGCCTCCGCAGTGTCTATATATCTGTGACAGTCTAATATGAGGCCATAATTGCTGCCAGGGCGCCCCCCCTGCGCCCTTGCTGTGCCTTGTGTGTGTGGGAGCAATGGCGTGCTGCGCGGTACCTCATGAAGATCTGAAGTCTTCTGCCGCCTTTGAAGCCTTCTTGTTTCCTATACTTACCCGGCTTCTATCTTCCGGCGCTGTGAGGAGGACGGCGGCGCGGCTCCGGGACGAACAGCAAAGACGCCTAAGAAACAGAGCCCATCAGTCCAGGAATGTGGGTCTGCTTCTCTCTCCTCAGTCCCCCGAAGCAGGGAGCCTGTTGCCAGCAGTGCTCCCTGAAAATAAAAAACCTAACAGAAGTCTTTTCTAGAGAAACTCAGTAGAGCTCCCCTAGTGTGCAACCAGTCTCCTCTGGGCACAGGATCTAACTGAGGCCTGGAGGAGGGGCATAGAGGGAGGAGCCAGCTCACGCCCATTAAAAGGTCTTAAAGTGCCCATGTCTCCTGCGGAGCCCGTCTATACCCCATGGTCCTTACGGAGTCCCCAGCATCCTCTAGGACGTAAGAGAAATAAAGGACAGTAATTTCAATTAAGGGACAGATTATGATTTTCTCTCATGTGACAATGTTAGCAAAAAAAATAAGATTTTACTCACCGGTAAATCTATTTCTCGTAGTCCGTAGTGGATGCTGGGTACTCCGTAAGGACCATGGGGAATAGATGGGCTCCGCAGGAGACTGGGCACTTCTTTAAAGAAAAGATTAGGTACTACATCTGGTGTGCACTGGCTCCTCCATCTATGCCCCTCCTCCAGACCTCAGTTAGGGAAACGGTGCCCGGAAGAGCTGACATTACAAGGAAAGGATTTGGAATCCAGGGTAAGACTCATACCAGCCACACCAATCACACCGTACAACTCGTGATAACTATACCCATTTAACAGTATGAATAACAACTGAGCCTCATTAAACTGATGGCTCAGAACAAAAAACCCTATAGTTAAGCAATAACTATATACAAGTATTGCAGCATTCCGCACTTGGGACGGGCTCCCAGCATCCACTACGGACTACGAGAAATAGATTTACCGGTGAGTAAAATCTTATTTTCTCTGACGTCCTAGTGGATGCTGGGTACTCCGTAAGGACCATGGGGATTATACCAAAGCTCCCAAACGGGCGGGAGAGTGCGGATGACTCTGCAGCACCGAATGAGCAAACTCAAGGTCCTCCTCAGCCAGGGTATCAAACTTGTAGAATTTTGCAAACGTGTTTGATCCCGACCAGGTAGCAGCTCGGCAAAGTTGTAAAGCCGAGACCCCTCGGGCAGCCGCCCAAGAAGAGCCCACCTTCCTCGTGGAATGGGCTTTTACCGATTTAGGATGCGGCAGTCCAGCCGCAGAATGTGCCAGTTGAATCGTGCAACAGATCCAGCGAGCAATAGTCTGCTTAGAAGCAGGAGCACCCAGCTTGTTGGGTGCATGCAGGATAAACAGCGAGTCAGTTTTTCTGACTCTAGCCGTCCTGGAAACATAAATTTTCAGGGCCCGGACTACATCCAGCAGCTTGGAAGCCTCCAAGTCCCGAGTAGCCGCAGGCACCACAATAGGTTGGTTCAAATGAAACGCTGATACCACCTTAGGGAGAAATTGGGGACGAGTCCTCAATTCCGCCCTGTCCATATGGAAGATCAGATAGGGGCTCTTACAGGACAAAGCCGCCAATTCTGACACACGCCTAGCCGAAGCCAAGGCCAAAAGCATGACCACTTTCCACGTGAGATATTTCAACTCCACGGTCTGAAGTGGCTCAAACCAATGTGATTTTAGGAAATCCAACACAACGTTGAGATCCCAAGGTGCCACTTGAGGCACAAAAGGGGGCTGAATATGCAGCACTCCCTTAACAAACGTCTGAACTTCAGGCAGTGAAGCCAGTTCTTTTTGAAAGAAAATAGACAGGGCCGAAATCTGGACTTTAATGGATCCCAATTTTAGGCCCATAGTCACTCCTGACTGTAGGAAGTGCAGAAATCGACCCAGCTGAAATTCCTCTGTTGGGGCCTTCCTGGCCTCACACCAAGCAACATATTTTCGCCATATACGGTGATAATGTTGTGCTGTCACGTCTTTCCTAGCCTTTATCAGCGTAGGAATCACTTCATCTGGAATGCCCTTTTCCGTTAGGATCCGGCGTTCAACCGCCATGCCGTCAAACACAGCCGCGGTAAGTCTTGGAACAGACAGGGCCCCTGCTGTAGCAGGTCCTGTCGGAGCGGCAGAGGCCAAGGGTCCTCTGAGATAATTTCTTGTAGTTCCGGGTACCAAGTCCTTCTTGGCAAATCCGGAACGATGAGTATAGTTCTTACTCCTCTCTTTCTTAATATCCTCAGTACCTTTGGTATGAGAGGAAGAGGAGGGAACACATAAACCGACTGGTACACCCACGGTGTCACTAGAGCGTCCACAGCTATCGCCTGAGGGTCCCTTGACCTGGCGCAATATCTTTTTAGCTTTTTGTTGAGGCGGGACGCCATCATGTCCACCTGTGGCCTTTCCCAACGATTTACAATCAGCTGGAAGACTTCTGGATGAAGTCCCCACTCTCCCGGGTGGAGGTCGTGCCTGCTGAGGAAGTCTGCTTCCCAGTTGTCCACTCCCGGAATGAACACTGCTGACAGTGCTATCACATGATTTTCCGCCCATCGGAGAATCCTTGTGGCTTCTGCCATCGCCATCCCGCTTCTTGTGCCGCCCTGTCGGTTTACATGGGCGACCGCCGTGATGTTGTCTGACTGAATCAGCACCGGCTGGTTTTGAAGCAGGGGTTTTGCCCGACTTAGGGCATTGTAAATGGCCCTTAGTTCCAGAATGTTTATGTGTAGGGAGGCTTCCTGACTCGACCATTGTCCTTGGAAGTTTCTTCCCTGAGTGACTGCCCCACAACCTCGGAGGCTTGCATCCGTGGTCACCAGGACTCAGTCCTGTATGCCGAATCTGCGGCCCTCGAGTAGATGAGCACTCTGCAGCCACCACAGCAGAGACACCCTGGCCCTCGGGGACAGGGTGATCAGCCGATGCATCTGAAGATGCGATCCGGACCACTTGTCTAACAGATCCCACTGAAAGATCCATGCATGGAACCTGCCGAATGGAATTGCCTCGTAAGAAGCTACCATCTTTCCCAGGACTCGCGTGCAGTGATGCACCGACACCTGTTTTGGTTTTAGGAGGTCTCTGACCAGAGATGACAACTCCTTGGCCTTCTCCTCCGGGAGAAACACCTTCTTCTGTTCTGTGTCCAGAATCATACCCAGGAACAGCAGACGCGTCGTAGGAACCAGCTGCAACTTCGGGATATTCAGAATCCAGCCGTGCTGTTGTAGTACTTCCTGAGATAGTGCTACTCCGACCAACAACTGCTCCCTGGACCTCGCCTTTATAAGGAGATCGTCCAAGTACGGGATAATTATAACTCCCTTCTTTCGAAGGAGTATCATCATTTCGGCCATTACTTTGGTAAATACCCTCGGTGCCGTGGACAGACCAAACGGCAACGTCTGGAATTGGTAATGGCAGTCCTGTACCACAAAACGGAGGTACACCTGGTGAGGTGGGTAAATGGGGACATGTAGGTAAGCATCCTTGATGTCCAGTGATACCATGTAATCCCCCTCTTCCAGGCTTGCAATAACCGCCCTGAGCGATTCCATTTTGAACTTGAACTTCCTTATATAAGTGTTCAAGGATTTCAAATTTAGAATGGGTCTCACCGAACCGTCTGGTTTCGGTACCACAAACTTTGTGGAATAGTAACCCCGTCCCTGTTGAAGGAGGGGAACTTTGATTATCACCTGCTGGAGGTACAGCTTGTGAATTGCCGCCAGTACTACCTCCCTGTCCTGGGGAGTAGCTGGCAAGGCTGATTTGAGGTAACGGCGAGGGGGAGACGTCTCGAATTCCAGCTTGTATCCCTGAGATACCACTTGTAGAACCCAGAGATCCACCTGTGAGCGAACCCACTGGTCGCTGAAGTTCCGGAGACGGGCCCCCACCGCACCTGGCTCCACATGTGGAGCCCCAGCGTCATGCGGTGGACTTAGTGGAAGCAGGGGAGGATTTTTGTTCTTGGGAACTGGCTGTATGGTGCAGCTTTTCCCCTCTACCCCTGCCTCTGGGCAGAAAGGACGCGCCTCTAACCCGCTTGCCTTTCTGAGGCCGAAAGGACTGTACTTGATAATACGGTGCTTTCTTAGGCTGTGAGGGAACCTGAGGTAAAAAAGTCGACTTCCCAGCTGTTGCTGTGGATACGAGGTCCGAAAGACCGTCCCCAAACAATTCCTCACCCTTATAAGGCAAAATTTCCATGTGCCTTTTAGAATCAGCATCACCTGTCCACTGCCGAGTTCATAATACTCTCCTGGCAGAAATGGACATTGCATTAATTCTAGATGCCAGCCGGCAAATGTCCCTCTGTGCATCTCTCATATATAAGACTACGTCTTTAATATGCTCTATGGTTAGCAATATAGTGTCCCTGTCAAGGGAATCATGTTATCAGACAGGGAATCAGACCATGCTGCTGCAGCACTACACATCCATGCTGAAGCAATAGCAGGTCTCAGTATAGTACCTGAGTGTGTATACACAGACTTCAGGATAGCCTCCTGCTTTCTATCTGCAGGCTCCTTTAAGGCGGCCGTATCCTGAGACGGCAGTGCCACCTTTTTTGATAAGCGTGTGAGCGCCTTGTCCACCTTAGGGGATGTCTCCCAGCGTAACCTATCCGTTGGCGAAAAAGGGTACGCCATTAGTAACCGCTTAGAAATTACTAGTTTCTTATCTGGGGAACCCCACGCTTCTTCACACAATTCATTTAACTCATCAGATGGGGGAAAAGTCACTGGCTGCTTTTTCTCCCCAAACATAATACCCTTTTTTGTGGTAACCGGGTTAATGTCAGAAATGTGCAACACATTTTTCATTGCCGTAATCATGCATCGGATGGCCCTAGTGGATTGTATATTTGTCTCATCCTCGTCGACACTGGAGTCAGACTCCGTGTCGACATCTGTGTCTGCCATCTGAGGTAGCGGGCATTTTTGAGCCCCTGACGGCCTCTGAGATGCCTGGGCAGGCGCGGGCTGAGATGCCGGCTGTCCCAAAGCTGCGTCATCGAACCTTTTATGCAAGGAGTTGACACTGTCGGTTAATACCTTCCACATATCCATCCACTCCGGTGTCGGCCCCGCAGGGGGCGACATCACACTTATCGGCTCCTGCTCCGCCTCCACGTAAGCGTCCTCATCAAACATGTCGACACAGCCGTACTGACACACCGCACACACACACAGGGAATGCTCTGACTGAGGACAGGACCCCACAAAGTCCTTTGGGGAGACAGAGAGAGTATGCCAGCACACACCACAGCGCTATATAATCAGGGATTTACACTAACAAAAGCGATTTTCCCTATAGCTGCTTTTATATATAGTTTTGCGCCTAAATTTAGTGCCCCCCCTCTCTTTTTTACCCTTGATGTCTGGAAACTGCAGGGGAGAGCCTGGGGAGCTGTCTTCCAGCAGAGCTGTGAAGAGAAAATGGCGCCGGTGTGCTGAGGAAGATAGCCCCGCCCCCTTCTCGGCGGACTTCTCCCGCTTTTTTATCTGTATAATGGCGGGGGATTATGCACATATACAGCTTAAAAGCTGTATTATGTGTCAATTAGCCATGTAAGGTACTCTAATTGCTGCCCAGGGCGCCCCCCCCCAGCGCCCTGCACCCATCAGTGACCGGAGTGTGTGGTGTGCATAGGGAGCAATGGCGCACAGCTGCAGTGCTGTGCGCTACCTTAATGAAGACCGAAGTCTTCAGCCGCCGATTTCCTCCGGTTTCTTCCGTCTTCTGGCTCTGCAAGGGGGATGGCGGCGCGGCTCCGGGAACGGACGATCGAGGTCGGGCCCTGTGTTCGATCCCTCTGGAGCTAATGGTGTCCAGTAGCCTAGAAGCACAAGCTAGCTGCAAGCAGGTAGGTTTGCTTCTCTCCCCTAAGTCCCACGTAGCAGTGAGTCTGTTGCCAGCAGATCTCACTGAAAATAAAAAACCTAACAAATACTTTTCTTTCTAGGAAGCTCAGGAGAGCCCCTAGAGTGCAACCAGCTCTGGCCGGGCACAGATTCTAACTGAGGTCTGGAGGAGGGGCATAGAGGGAGGAGCCAGTGCATACCAGATGTAGTACCTAATCTTTTCTTTAAAGAAGTGCCCAGTCTCCTGCGGAGCCCATCTATTCCCCATGGTCCTTACGGAGTACCCAGCATCCACTAGGACGTCAGAGAAATGAATGGTGCAGTTGTTGCTTTGCAGTTATTAACCAACCAGCGAATCACTGTTCCGTGTTGCCTACAGTATAGTCAGTAGCGGATCTTGCCACGGGCAAGCAGGACTTTTGCCCGGGGCGCCGCCTTCCGGAGGGCGCCGCACCATGGCAAGATCCGCTGCTGCTGTGCCCCCCGCTGCCCACTCTGTCCCGCTGTGAAGGGAACTAGACGCGTAGCGTCTAGTTTCACTTCGTGGAGAGGACCTTTACTGTGCGGTGCGCGATGACGTCATCGCGCACCGCACAGCAAAGGTCCTCTCCACGAAAGGAACTAGACGCTACGCGCCTAGTTTCCCTTCGTGGAGGACCTTTGCTGTGCGGTATGACGTCATCGCACACCGCACAGCATTTCAGCGGCGCTACTACTGTACAGGGGGTGTAACTGACCACCCCCCTGTATGAAGCCACGCCCCTATTTCCCGCCCGGGGCGCAAAAAGCCCTAGAACCGGCCCTGAGTATAGTACTGTGACTGCCGCAGCTTAAGTGACTGATCACTACAGCACATGGAAAGTTCCCTGATTACATAATGGACCATAAACACTATTGATTTGTCAGATGTTTGGGAAATTGTTTGTGTGCACTGGCATTCTTTTCAATATTTAAACAGGATTAGACACTCCAGCTGCTGTGGAACTACACAGCCAGCATGCCAGGTCACAGTTTTCCTGTAGAGGCATGATAAAACTGTGGAACGGCATGCTGGGAGTGTCACGGGTTACCTTCTCTCTATTTAGACTATTATCTGAATTAAATGTATCAGGGGTGCAAACAAAAAGCCCATGTACTGTAGGGTGACTTTGACAGGATTTACAAAATATGCTGTACAGTTGTTGTGTTTTATGCAATTGTGTGTAACCCTTTCACTGCCATAAACATCTCTATCACATCCATGCTCTATTGCTTCTAAGAATATACTTAGCAATTCTAATTTGAAATTCTGGATAAAATAGGCTATGCCCCAATCCACCCTAACTATGACCAGATCTTTTTGAATCATTAAGAGGATGCCCAGAATTTAACCCACTTGTTAAATCTGCCCATAAGTTCCTTTGCTGCAATGCTAGGCCACTTTTCTCCAGTTCTTGTAGAATAGCAATAGATAAAGTTTTTGCTATTATGCACCCTCTGTATTTTATCTGTTAAGTGCTTGGAACTGGTGTTACTAATATTAATATCATTGCCTATATTGAAAATATTTTATGCTGCCTTCAAAATTAGCTGAATTTATGATGTGAAGGAAATGTTGGCTCATATGTATGAGACCATTCCATACTACCCTACACATCTCAGAAAAGATTGCAAATGATTCGAAAATACAGCACAACATTTCAAAAAAAAAGTAGCTTTTTCATTTATTATATTAAAACAATAACATTTCTCTTATATTAAACAATAGACACACAACTGATTAATATTTCATATATTATCCCTTCCTCTGCCCTAACCGCTATTTTTTTTTCTTTTTTTTTTAGTACAGGTATTTTGATATTGTAGGGTACCTGTGTATAAAATGAGGGGGAGCATTTGACAAATTCCTAGCATATGATGCTGAAGAACAAGGTCTAATACGTGCAAGGATACCCCCAATGAAACACGTAAAAGTGCAGTAATGCATCGCTGCTCAACATCCATCTCCAGGGAGATACAACCTGCATTCTGGTTACAACTGGCAATTACTAAAAGCACTGTGAGAGACTTCATTTCTGTGACTTTGCTAAAAGGAAAAATATTGGCTGTGAAAGGGGAGTGGACACTTGGGGCAATAAACTGAATAACTTGTTTTATTTTTACCTCACATGTGTACCCTGGCAGGATCAAGGTTAAAGATGTATATGTTTCTATACAAAAAAAAAAAAAAAATGAAAGTTCACATTTTTTGTTAAATGCATCAACATTCAAGTAGTTGTGCACAGATATGGAGTAATGTATACAGCTGAGGAGAGCTTATCCACCTGGCAGCCCATTTGGACAGTTAGTGGTAAGACACTATTGTATCTAAAATATCATCCTTACATAATGATGTTTTTATACTAGCACACAATAAAGTGCATCAGTCCCTCCCCTTTTCACATGTGTTTAAGGTACTTATAAATAAAATATGCACAACAGGGTAAATTCGCCCATGTGTCAACATGTACTAGTAGGAAAAAAAAACTATATTACATAAATTAAATGCTGTGTTATTGCATTTGATTCAAATGCAAGACAAGGAAGAGTAATGGATATCATTCATATTAAGGAGGTTTTGCTACCCTTAATTCATCTTGTTCTACCCAAAAGGGAAAATGGAGATTATGAAAACAAACAAAATAGCATAAACAAAACCCACAAAGAAAAAAGTAAAGGTCATGATTTTGGGTACCCTGTGACTACTCTCCTAACCACAGCAATCATTTCACAATGGAGAGCAATGGTACTTGGTAAATTTCGACGAATACTGTTAATGCCAAAATATCTGCAGTCAAACATTGCTAAGAATAAATGTTAAAGACCAATGTTCCAAAACAGAATCCAACAAAAGATACGGGATTGGTGGAAATATGAACACAAATGTAGACCAATTTGTATCAAATTAAACATAAAAGTAGTTCCTATTAGTTATTTAAATGAATTTATGCAGCATACATATTAAATGCCTTCAAAATGTCAAAACTCTATATTTCAGTGGATCACATATACAGTTGTGCTCATAGGTTTACATACCCTAGCAGAATTTGTGATTTTCTGGCCATTTGTCAGAGAATATGAATGATAACTCTCAAACTTTTCTTTCACTCATGGTTAGTGGTTGGGTAAAGCCATTTATTGTCAAACAACTGTGTTTACTCTTTTTATATCATAATGACAACAGAAACTACCCAAATGACCCTGATCAAAAGTTTACATACCCTGGAGATTTTGGCCTGATAACATGCATACAAGTTGACACAAACGGGTTCGAATGGCTACTAAAGGTAACCATCCTCACCTGTGATCTGTTTGCTTGTAATCAGTGTGTGTGTATAAAAGGTCAGTGAGTTTCTGGACTCCTGAAAGACCCTTGCATCTTTCATCCAGTGCTGCACTGACGTGTCTGGATTCTGAGTCATGGGGAAAGCAAAAGAATTGTCAAATTATCTGCTGGAAAAGGTTATTGAACTGTATAAAACAGGAAAGGGATATAAAAAGATATCCAAGCAATTGAGAATGCCAATCAGCAGTGTTTAAACTCTAATTAAGAAGTGGAAAATGAGGGATTCTGTGGAAACCAAATCACGGTCAGGTAGACCAACAAGAATTTCAGCCACAACTGCCAGGAAAATTGTTCGGGATGCAAAGAAAAATCCACAAATAACTTCAGCTGAAATACAGGACTCTCTGAAAAAAAGTGGTGTGGTTGTTTCAAGATGCACACTAAGGAGGTATTTGAAGACAAATGGGCTGCATGGTCGAGTCGCCAAAAGAAAGCCATTACTACGCAAATGCTACAAAGCATCCCGCTTACAATACTCCAAACAGCAGAGAAACAAGCCTCAAAACTTCTGGAACAAAGTCATTTGGAGTGATGAGACCAAAATTTAACTTTTTGGCCACAACCATAAACGTTACATTTGGAGAGTCAACAAGGCCTATGATGAAAGGTACACCATTCCTACTGTGAAACACGGAGGTGGATCGCTGATGTTTTGGGGATGTGTGAGCTACAAAGGCACTGGAAACTTGGTCAAAATTAATGGCAAGATGAATGCAGCATGTTATCAGAAAATACTGGAGGAAAATTTGCACTCATCAGCCCGGAAGCTGCGCATGGGACATACTTGGACGTTCCAACATGACAATAATCCAAAACACAAGGCCAAGTCAACCTGTCATTGGCTACAGCAGAATAAAGTGAAGATTCTGAAGTGGCCATCTCAGTCTCCTGACCTCAATATCATTGAGCCACTCTGGGGAGATATCAAACGTGCAGTTCATGCAAGACAGCTCAAGAATTTACAGGAACTGGAGGCTTTTTGCCAAGAAGAATGAGCAGCTTTACCATCTGAGAAAATAAAGAGCCTCATCCACAACTACCACAAAAGACTTCAAGCTGTCATTGATGTTAAAGGGGGCAATACACGGTATTAAGAACTGGGGTATGTAAACTTTTGATGAGGGTCATTTGGGTAGTTTCTGTTGTCATTATGATTTAAAAAGAGTAAACACAGTTGTTTGACAATAAATGGCTTCACCCAACCACTAACCATGAGTGAAAGAAAAGTTTGTGAGTTATCATTCATATTCGCTGACAAATGGCCAAAAAATCACAAATTCTGCAAGGGTATGTAAACTTATGAGCACAACTGTATATGGTATTGACCACAAGTATGTTAGCTGCTCTAGATGACAAATTACCAGAGATAGGTTAAAAAAAAACCCTATCTAAATGACCTAATTGATTAATTAAACAATATGCCTGATAGCTGGCCATGACCATGGAGTACAGCAAGTGGATAACTGGATTCACTTTAGGAGCATTTAACAGCAGTTTGCAGACTACTGATCTTTCCACATATAGAACCTATACATTTCCAATAGAAGAATTTTATGTAAGGAGGCAGCACTTATTTTGTAATGACAAAGTTGGCTTAAAACTCAAGTGAACTCAACTTTCATACAAGCAGAATCATAACACACCATATTTATTTTGGTCCCATACAGAAGAACCCAATATCAGGGCTCTATCAAAGATAAAAAGATAATAAATATGTTTACTGTAGTGTCAATTTGACACCTTGTACTTCCATGTGGCTGTTATATGTCATTAGCAGCACTTAAGCCCTAAACTTCTGTTTTCTATGCAATGATATTCTAGGTATCGTGCAACAGGAATACGTAGGAGACATAATTACATTATGTGTAGGGAAAAAGAGGGAGTAAATATTGTATAAGATCAGCTTAGATACACAGCCACACAAGTCACCCAAACTCACATAGATTTTTTTTTTTTTTACACCCAGCTACAAGGGAGTCAGGACAGCACTAAGGTCATGGGTTTGCTTCCCACCATGGTCATAACTGTGTGGAGTTTGTATGTTTTCCATGTGCTTGCGTGGGTTTCCTTCCACACTCCGAAAATATACTGGTAGGTTAATTGGCTCCTGACAAAATTTTACCCTAATGTGTGCGTGTACATGTGTTTATGGCAGACTAGATGGGCCAAGTGGTTCTTATCTGCCATCAAAATTCTATGTTTCTAGGACAGACTGGTATATACAGAAGATAACTAGCCATCCTTTTTTCCCCCTTTTAACTTTATGTTCTCCCATTAGAGCAACTTTAATTCTGGGAATGGCGCAGTTATGCTAATGGTGAGCAGCTGCCTTTGCACGCCAATGGATCCTTTTTATATAAGCATTCTTCTCACCTAAAGCAAATTAAAATTAATGTCTAACAAAAGAAAAATAAAAAATATATAATTTTCTGATATCATATACATGCAGTGTTTTCATGGGTATCTGCATCTCGTTCATATTTCAGAAAGAATGTAGAGAAACCGTTGGCAATGGGAAATTTAGGAAATCCCCCTCCCCACTCAAATATTTGTAACAAAAAAAAAAAAAAATGCCCTGTCAAAAAAAAACCCAAACCCGACCCCCCTAAAAAAAATAAAATGAATAAAACAAATGTACGATGAGATGATTTAAGGGTGTCTCTGTAGAGAAGATATTTTCAGATGAACAGTTTCATCAAACGTCATAACTGGATGGTACATGGGTGATGCCACAACTTCCAGGATTAATGGCTAGTAGTTAGGGGATAAAAGACATCAAAGGTGGTGGCGTATTCAGCTTTCAACCTCCCTCATTGTTTTTGTGCCAGAGTAAAGCTGTCATACAGTTGGCAAACTGTCACACGGAGACAGGATGTATGAGTGCAGTTCTCAAGAGCTGGGCATTTCAGCTTTGCTGAGGGCAATAGCTAGCTCCAAGTCTTCTTGTTCCTGACGTTTTAAACGGTCTAGTCTTTCCTTTTCTGCTCGTTGGCTCTCTCGTTTGGCCCATGCTAGCTGCTGCTCTTCGTTCCCAAACTGTAGGATATGAAAATAAACAGATCAGTCACTGTGCCCTTAAGAACTGGAGAGCATTATATACACACCATTATGACTGGCAGGATGGGGCAGCAAGGCTTCCTTTTACACACTGTTTATTTAATGATGGCTATAAACCACAATCATTTGTCAGCACATATTCACATCTTCCCAATTCAACTACTTTTTTGTAACTACTTCAACCACCATTATGTATACCAGAGGTTCACAAACCCGGTCTTCAAAGCAACCCAACGGTCCAGGTTTTAAGTATATCCATGGCTCAGCACAGATGGTTAAATCAAATTGACTTAGGTGCTAATTACAGGAAGTTTGGGAACCTCTGATCTATACATTAATGAAAAAAGTCTATCTATAGTTATAGAAAATGATGTCCACTGGCACTTACATTCTATGATAAAGAAACTGTACTACCAAAGTATATGGCCAGTAACACTGTTTTCCTTCAATCAGTAGTTGTACCATTCACAATGATAAGAGTGGTATACAGGAAAATTACACGTACAGTATGACTGTGTTAATGTTAGACTCAAAATTGTACTCTCAATTGTACGTTTTGTCAGTTGTTCCAGATGCCTAACACCCCATCATTTATCTCCAGCTCACTCTATACATATTCCAAAAAATGGGAGCTTTTATGTAGCATTTGGGGGGGTCTGCTATATGCATGGAATATAGACTTTAACCAAGCACACCTTGATTTTTCCACGTTTCATTTAATAGCCATGGTGTTCTCATTGCACTAAGAAATTATTTGCATCTGGTACAATAACTTTCAAGCTTTTATCATCTTATCAGTAGCAGAACTTTAGCCAAGACAATTTACATAGCTATTTCATTCAATTGTGGTATAGTCGCAAAAGATTATCTGGAGATTCCAGGCCTATTATTACTATAATTTACTTATATTATACCACCGTACAGATGCTGTACAGATAATATTTTGTCACTCACAACAGTCCCTGCCCCAATGGAGCTTACAGTCTAATTTTTCACAAACCCACACTCTAGGACCCATTTTGACAGCAGTCAATTTACCTACCAGTATGTTCTGGAGTGTGAGAGGAAACCATAGCACCTGGAGAAAACTCACATAAATGTTGGGAGAACATACAAACAAGTAGATTTGTATATTTAATGAAGAGACACATGTACAGTGGTAGCTGTAACCAGAAACATCAGGTATTCAGCATGTACTCCCTTGATATGAGCACTCTACTCTCTGGATCAGGTATGTGATCTTGAAGTACTGTGTCTGCATAAGCGGCCCTTAGTGGAGGGCCACGCATATTATGGACCTGATGTTGGGATATGGCCACACACATTAGTAGACAAACTGAACAAGATTTGTAGAGCACTCACAGCTGTTGAGGCACCAATGGGTCCTGACAGTGCAGTCAGAAGATGCCAAGCTAAAAGAGATCACCAGTGCTTATCTTTGATCTCTTTTACAAACATGACTGATACAGATCTAATACAGATTATTTGGGACCATAAAATGTCTAATTATGCTATGCTGAACATCTGTGTGTGTGTGGAGACTGGAATTAAAAACACATATTATTAGAAGTACATACATTTTGAGTACACAATTAATCTTCGCAAAGTCCTTGCCGGTTCATGAGATATTTTGGTTATTGTATAAGAAGTGTTTATCGGTAATAGCAAATGTGGGTGTAATATTACAGATCTGCTCCTCTCTTCTGTCATACAATCTTATCTCATGCAGTGATTTTCAAGAACAACAATATATAAATATGCAAAACTATCATTACAAGCTTGCACAAACAAACTGTGGTCAGACGCTTATTTATGACATGATATAAATGTGTGATAACAGTATGTTTAGAAACCACACACTAAGCCTCTTTCAATATATGTTTAGGAGGTCCCCTACCTGTACTTAATTCCCTCTGAAGATCTGTCAAAAGTCATATGTGCATTTGTATCATCGTGATTAAACCGCTGCAATACCCTCTACCTTGGTCTCCCAGCAAAAGAACAGCTGGTACAAAACACAGCTGCCAGGCTATTAACCAACCAGCCCCATTCTTGCCACATAACACCCATTCTCTACTCCCTTCACTGGCTGCCTGTAAGATAACAAACCGTTTTCAAGATTGGCTTACTGACTTTCAAAGCCCTTCATGACCAAGGACCTAAGTACCGGAAGCAGCTTCTGATTCCATACTACCCCACTTGATTACTGCGATCTGTAGTTGAAGGACTTCTAGCGGTACCTAGAATCTACTGTAATTCATCTGGGAATCGAGCTTTTAGTCATGCGGCTCAGACTCTTTGTAACTCCCTTCCCCGAGCAGTGCAAGAGGCCACCACTCTAGAATCCTTCAAAAACAGACTCAAGACTTTCCTGTATTTTATGAAAAGGTTTTCTGTAGTTCATTGTTTCTGTACTGTATTATGTTCATTCTATCTGTTAAGCGCCTTGAGTACTAGTGGAGAAAGAGCGCTATATAAATAAAATCATTATTATTACTACTGTTTTTTGTCAATATATCTATCAACAGAAATATAATTGTGTGAACTAGGGATGGTGGAACATTCCATGAAACGTTTTTCAGCACAAGTTGATGAGCTGGTGCTTTCTCATATGTGGTGTATGGGAACAGTTTAACAATCATTTAACCATCCATCAATCTTATAAGACATATTTTGCTTATGACCCCTAAGCTATAGCATATGCTAAAATGCACAAATATACACACATTACAGTTACTTTGTATAACGTCTTAGAACTTATTTTATTTTATTACGGTTTTATTTTAATACGATACATTTTCTTAATAGATTTCAGTAAACCCATTTCTCTGATTTTACACTCTGTTTTAAAAAAAATTATCCCAGTATTTACCAAATTTCGGTAGTTTTTACTGTAATAGTTGTACCGTAGATAATTTATATGTATTATTGCAAAGTATTTAGTAAAGGACTTTAAGTTGTAAAAAATGTAAATATAAAATGATAATATACTGTCTGTTGATATAGTATATAGAACATAATGTGTTTGTTCAAATAAAGAGGAGTTTGTCTTCTCAGGTAACATTTAATTTTACTGTTCAGAGATAGTTTTTAACTCAGAATACACTGTGACTAACAATTTATATGCTGGAAATACAAACATACTTGCCATGTGGGGTCTAGCAGTGAATTATATGAGGTCTAATAGGCCCTACACATTAGGCGATTTCACTGAAAGATATGAACGATCTCGTTCATTAATGAACGAGATATCGTTCAATGTGTAGGCACCAATGATGAACAATGCACGGCCACGCGCTCGTTCATCGTTGGTGCCGGGTCGCTTATGCATGCAGGCCAATATGGACAATCTCGTCCATATTAGCATGCATTGTGATGGGGCCGGGTGATGGGTGGAGCGAAGAAACTTCACTCCCCCCCCCCGGGATGCTCGTATCGGTTGTCGGGCACCTTGACGGCATATCGCCTAATGCCCAAAAGACTTTTTCCAATTTTACAGTTTCCCTGATTTTAAATCAAACTTTTCTAGCGACTTGAAAAGCCTAAAATGAGGAGTTAATGCCATATGTATACATACAGGTACAGGAACTTCCAAAATCCAGTATACAGTGAAATCCATAAAAATAAATAAATCTTAATTGCTACTGTTTGGTCGTCGTATTATATGCACAGATATGATGTCCAGGTACATATGCAAACAAATAATGTGTGGAGTGTTCTTATTGACATTCATGAGGAGGGGGTCGCCATGCCAATAGCGCCAAAAACAGTTTAAGTAATTATATATTGTATAAATGTGTCAAATTCTCTCCAGAATGCCTGGGACTCAGGACATGGGTTTATTTTCCCAGGAATTTGGAGCGCCATGTCTTGAATAAACATTTTTTTCATAATTCGTATCTTTTGCCAGGCTAGTTTGCCAATCCCCATACCGCTGTGTTGTAAATATGCATGTTCCATCTTTGGAGTGTAGTTAATGCTCCACAGTCTGCTGTGCCAGATAGAGAGATAAGAAGGCAACAGAGCGACCCATTCCTGAAGGCAAAATGAGCACTGAAGTATGCCGACGTGCAGAAATAAATACAAATCTCAGAGGTTTTGTGTGTTACATGTATCTAGTCATCTGTCTTTCTCCTCTTTGTAAGGCTCATTTCAGCAGTAGAGAGGAAGGCAGAGCTTCAATTGTATTCAAAGGAGGAAAGGGAAATTGGGTTTAGGGTAGGAAACTGTAGTCAAGTAGGAAGCAGCTGCAAGGTAGTAGAGGAATGGATAAGGAGTACTTTAAAATGTCTGAGATTTAGTATTTAACTACTTCCTTTCTGCAGAGCCTCAGTATTATTCATATGAAAACACTGTCCATCTGTTCCATTCTGCTCAATTGATACAATTTTTTTTATATATATTTAGAAACTACATGCTATCCACTTGAAATATAACCTTCAAATACTTTTCAGACATTTCTTGGCACAGTTCACAGATTTCTGATTTGTTTGTAAGCTGAAACAAATTGATTGCTTACCTTTACATCTGTCTTGCTGAGTTCTGCAGTGATCCACACACCTTTTACATTTTAAGTTATGGTGCTGTGGAATGTTAGGCCCCATCAGTTTGTACAGTGCTGTAACTATCATTTCCTACTCTGTGTGACTGAGCCTCTAGATGCATAACCTTCTCTTATGTAGGAAAGAAATGTTTGTTTATATATATGTCTAAAGATATTAATTTTATTTCTAACCAGATCTGCTCAGTTTGGCTTGACTTGTTCTTTATCCTGCTGTAAACAACTGCTTTTTTTTTTTTTATTATTTTTATTATTTCAGCCTGAACCATATGTCATATTCATAATGGTCATCTTCAACTGCTTTGTCTTTTGCCATTAATGCTTGTTGGCTAATTAATGCATTAATATTCTCACTGACAAACTACATGTGATAGTAAAGACATAAAAGGAACGGACCCACAGAGGAATACACAGAGGGAGGGGAATGCTGAAGACTGTTATTCATTTATTGAAAAAAACACAAATTCTTACTGTATACATAAATACAACATAGCAATGCAGACATGCAAGAAACATTAAAAACTTGAAGCAGCAAAAGATGCAAAATGCAAAGTAGTCTTTCAAAAACCTACACTGCCAGACAGTGTCCAAAACAGCAGTATGATTCCAAAATAAGATAAAATGCATTTGTGTCTTGGAAAAGTATGCTAAAACCAACCTAAGCCAATTGCATTTTTACAAACCCTCGTTTGTAATGGCTTCATATTTCTTAAAGTATCTACCTGGTCATGTCTAGAGGTTCCATTATTGCTGAGTTCCTCCCCAGAAAGACCTGGCTTCTCTGTACAGACTAATAACAGAATATCAGTTGTGCTAGAGATGCACAACAACAGGCAAGTACATTGAATTAAAACAGGTTTAGAAACATACTGTACAAGAAATGTTCTTGTTTGTATCATACATATATATATATATATATATATATATATATACATATATATATATATATATATATACATACACACTCATACATACACACAAGTGGTAACATAGCAATAAAAAAACTCTAACAGACTCCGAGACTGCAACAAAGTCTATTGCAGACCATACTTTAATTTCTCTAAAGTCCTCAATACCCTCCATGTTTTCAAGATATTCCTGTTGAGCACTAGTGATTACTACTGTGCAGAGTCAGGCTGATCTTTAAATCATGAACCGAAAGAGGCACTTTAGGGTTTGGCTGGGACTGACCTGTAGGGCACTCCAATTCCCATCCCTTTAGTAACTAGAACTCCAGGAATGACACACTAAAACAACAATCATGTAAACATACAATTTGCTAATCCACAGAGTACTACATATGATATTTTCTGATTCCAGACCATTAGTAACCTGACTATAAAACAAAAACAACAGATCAATACTGATAAATGATTTGCATTTGACAATGGTGTGACATCAGAAAGAAGTTCATAGTGCATCTATGGAAGTCACAGGGATACACAGGGCAAGCCATATAAGGACTATTAGTTTAAATATTTACAGTTACATCTTCCCATAATTTAGAAGAGGAATCAGCAGCATTATATTGGGCTACAGATTATCGGAAAGGGGAAATGAGGCTTCTTTATACGAGAGGAGGGGAGATTCAACTTACAGAGCCAAAGTTTGCAAACCCGGCAGATGTTCCCTTAGAGTGTTTTCCTGGTTGTGATGAGGCAAATGGATCTTTCCCACTGAAGGGGTCTGTAAAAGCCTTTCTGTTCTGGAAGGGGTCTCCTGGTTCTGTCCCAAATGGCTGGAAGGGGTCGCTGGGCTTCTGAAAATGTGCTGAACTCAGCTGACTTACTGGAGTGCTTTTACCTGCAGGCAAAAAGGAAATGCAAAAATGTGATGCATGGTGTGTAAATTGTCAACTAAATAAAAAAAAAATCCAAAAAGCTACAAAAGTTAAAAAAGTTTTCCTTATTTCATTCACTACTGGGAAAGTATTCCGAGCACCCAGCAAACTCAACTAAAATGATTTACTTTATTGCAAATCCAATAAACAGTGATAAATGTCAATTCTTTTTAAAATAAATAATGTATTGTGCAATGACAAAACTATGGGGGTCATTCCGAGTTGATCGCTCGCTGGCTACTTTTAGCAGCCGTGCAAACGCATTGTTGCAGCCCACTGGGGAGTGTATTTTCGCTTTGCAGAAGTGCGAACGGTTGTGCAGCAGAGCACCTGCAAAATAATTTTGTACAAAACAAGACCAGCCCTGTAGTTACTCTTCGTGTGCGTTGATTCTAACGATGGAGGGACAGCTTTTGACGTCACACACCCGCCCAGCGTTCGCCCAGCCACGCCTGTATTTTTCCAAGCACGCCTGCGTTTTTCTAAGCACTCCCTGAAAACGATCAGTTGACACCCAGAAACGCCCACTTCATGTCAATCTTGCTGCGTTCGGCCGTGCGACTGGAATATTCGTTAGACTCTGTGCAAACTCACGATGCTCATTGTACCCGTACGACGCGCCTGCGCATTGCAGTGCATACGCATGTGCAGAAATGCCGATTTTTACCCTGATCGCTGCGCTGCGAACAACGGCAGCTAGCGATCAACTCGGAATGACCCCCTATGGATAGTTGTACTTTATCAATATTTAAATGATCAGTACAAACAATTTAGATGTCACCGTTGTCATATAATGTCTTCAAGAGGACCTAAACCTGCCCTGAGCAACCACATATAACAATGAGGCCTATGCACCTTAGTAACTTTTGTTTGCCAGACCAGAGTTTAATTTCCTTTTGTATATGGATTCCAACGAATAAAGATTTGTCTTCGTCATAACACTGTGTTCTTACTCCTTGTGCAGGAGCTGATTATATACATAAGAGGAAGTTTGTTTCCTAATGAAACGCGTTGGTTTATCCTGTTTTGCTAACCAAAGCTAAGTCCTGGAATGGTGAATTGGAATCATGAGAGAGGACTACACCATAAGCTTAATTTGATTCAGATAAGCTTCAGAAATTCCACTTTAAGGGGTATATGCAATTGCGGTCGAATTCCCGAAATTGTCGAATTTCGGGACATTTTCGCCCCAAAAAAAAATTCGTCAATGCAATTCAGTACTTTCCGTCAAAAAAACGGACTTTCAAAATTCGACTTTTTGAAATTCTACTTTTTGCAAATTCGACTTTTCTGCAATGATACAAGTGCTGCAATTCGACCAAAGTGTATTCAATTCAAGTTTGGAAATTCGACAACAGTGCTTTTAGACAGCAAATTCGTCATTTTCAATCCGCCACACTTTGGAGGGTGAAACCAATAAAAAAAATTTAAAACATGTTTTTTTTGTGTTTTTTTTTCTTGGTAATATCAGATCTATTTATATTAGAAGGGATTAGGTACTTGGTTTGTCTTTTTTGGAGGCACAAGTATTATTTATATATTTTTAAAAATAATATATATATATATATATTTTTTTTTAATAGATGGAATGGTAAAATCCCGGGAAAAAATGGCGTGGGGTCCCCCCTCCAAAGCATAACCAGCCTCGGGCTCTTCGAGCTGGTCCTGGTTCTAAAAATGCGGGGAAAAATTTGACAGAGGATCCCCCGTATTTTTAAAACCAGCACCGGGCTCTGCGCCTGGTGCTGGTGCAAAAAATACGGGGGACAAAACGAGTAGGGGTCCCCCGTATTTTTCACACCAGCATCGGGCTCCACTAGCTGGACAGATAATGCCACAGCCGGGGGTCACTTTTATAGAGTGCCCTGCGGCCGTGGCATTAAATACCCAACTAGTCACCCCTGGCTGGGGTACCCTGGGGGAGTGGGGACCCCTTCAATCAAGGGGTCCCCCCCCCCAGCCACCCAAGGGCCAGGGGTGAAGCCAGAGGCTGTCCCCCCCATCCAATGGCTGCGGATGGGAGGCTGATAGCCTTGAGAAAAATGACAAGAATATTGTTTTTTCCAGTAGTACTACAAGTCCCAGCAAGCCTCCCCCGCAAGCTGGTACTTGGAGAACCACAAGTACCAGCATGCGGGAGAAAAACGGGCCCGCTGGTACCTGTAGTACTACTGGAAAAAAAATACCCAAATAAAAACAGGACACACACACCGTGACTTGTACAACTTTATTACATACTGCCGACACACACATACTTACCTATGTTGACACGAAGCAGTCGGTCCTCTTCTCCAAGTAGAATCCACGGATACCTGAAAATAAAAGATAATTATACTCACCTTCCAGCGTCCAGAGATACATCCACGTCCAGAAAATAATCCAGGTACTTGGCAAAAAAACAAAACGCAAATACCCGTGCCAGCGGACTGAAAGGGGTCCCATATTCACACATGAGACCCCTTTCCCCGAATGCAGAGACCTCTATGTGACAGCTGTCACAGAAAGGTCTCTTCTGCCAATGAGCGAGTGCAACGTCCTTGCACTCTGCTGATCGGCTCTGTGCGCGTCTGAGCTGACAGCGCATCGCAAAGCCTCTCCATTACTTTCAATGGTGGGAACTTTGCGGCTAGCGGTGGGGTCACCCGCCGGTCAGCGGCTGACCGCGGGTAACCCCCCCGCTGACGGCAAAGTTCCCACCATTGAATATAATGGAGAGGCTTTGCGATGCGCTGTCACAGCACAGACAGCGCACAGCCAATCAGGTGAGCGCCACGTAGTAGAGCTTCCTGATTGGCTGAAGGGACCTCAGTGACAGGAGTCACGTGGTGTCCCGGCACATTCGGGGAAAGGGGTCTCATGTGTGAATATGGGACCCCTTTCAGTCCGCAGGATCGGGTCATTGCGTTTTGTTTTTTTGCCAAGTACCTGGATTATTTTCTGGACGTGGATGTATCTCTGGACGCTGGAAGGTGAGTATAATTATCTTTTATTTTCAGGTATCCGTGGATTCTACTTGGAGAAGAGGACCGACTGCTTCGTGTCAACATAGGTAAGTATGTGTGTGTCGGCAGTATGTAATAAAGTTGTACAAGTCACGGTGTGTGTGTCCTGTTTTTATTTTGTTTTTTTTCCCCCAGTAGTTCTACAGGTACCAGCGGGCCCGTTTTTCTCCCGCATGCTGGTACTTGTGGTTCTCCAAGTACCAGCTTACGGGGGAGGCTTGCTGGGACTTGTAGAACTACTGGAAAAAACAATATTCTTGTCATTTTTCTCAAGGCTATCAGCCTCCCATCCTCAGCCATTGGATGGGGGGGACAGCCTCGGGCTTCACCCCTGGCCCTTGGGTGGCTGGGGGGGGGGACCCCTTGATTGAAGGGGTCCCCACTCCCCCAGGGTACCCCGGCCAGGGGTGACTAGTTGGATATTTAATGCCACGGCCGCAGGGCACTGTATAAAAGTGACCCCCGGCTGTGGCATTATCTGTCCAGCTAGTGGAGCCCGATGCTGGTGTGAAAAATACGGGGGACCCCTACTCTTTTTGTCTCCCGTATTTTTTGCACCAGCACCAGGCGCAGAGCCCGGTGCTGGTTTTAAAAATACGGGGGATCCTCTGTCAAATTTTTCCCCGCATTTTTAGAACCAGGACCAGCTCGAAGAGCCCGTGGCTGGTTATGCTTTGGAGGGGGGACCCCACGCCATTTCCCCCCATTTTTTAAAATCGCGGCAAAATCCGGCAAATCGGCCGTTTTTCGCCCGCGGTAATGTCGAATCCGTTTTTAATTGAATATGGTGAATTCCGGCAGCCACCTGCCGGAATTCACCTGTCGAATTGTGTCGAATTAAAAAACGGCGATAATTTGCCGCGATTCGCCGTGAATTGCATATACCCCAATGTGTGCACACTTCACCAATAAATGGGTATTTAGCCTTCCTGTTTTCTTGTACATGTGTGATAAGATGTAAAAAGTGCTACAATATTATCTAGATAAAACAAATAATATCAAATCATTTCATTATTAACCAATAAAAAGCCTCAAAAAGAATATTTACATCAAAACATACACTCCTTTCAATGGTAAGGTGGCAGCTGATTCTTCAAACGTGATAATATTCCAAAAGTCTCCAAAATTAATTGCAAAAAGTAATAAAGTATTAGCACCTTCAGTGTATACAGTGTTCAATATAATATGCAATATGTGCATACTTAGTCCAGATTTTTTTGTGATTCTCAAAATTTACCTCTTCTGTCCTTGACTTATTTGGCTTGGAGAAGATAAGCCAAGGACAGACTAGGAAAATTTTGAGAAGCATGAAAAGCACATTTGACCCTTGTCAAAGTTGCTCAGATCCTTATGCTTGACCACTTTTCGCGCTTCAAACACATCAACTTCAAGAACTGACTGTTCACTTGCTGCCAATACCTCTCACCCCTTGACAGGTACCATTGTAACTAGATAATCAATATTATTCACTTTAGTTTGCCACATATGTGGTCTAACGTAAAAAATTAAATTTTCATTTTAAGAATGTTGATATACCATTAATTCAAAAGTACCCAATAGTAACACATTTTGACTTATAATAAAAATATTACAAAATGTATTAAAATATATCCATATAAAATCTTTTTACTATACAAATCGCAATTCTATATAATTGCACCAAATAGCTTGAGATCTGATACCACTTTTTCTGCTTGATGAACTTTTGCCACTTACTCTATTTAATTAAAGTTTTAAATATGATTTATAAATGTCACTCTGCACTCTGACGGTTTGCACTATGTTTTGTATAGATACAAGAACTTAAAAATGTCAGTATGCTATTCGTGAAAATAACTTTTTGAAATTCTATGGTCACCTACTCGCATATACAATGCATCCGAAAAGTATTCACAGCGCTTCACTTTTTCCACATTTTGTTAAGTTACAGCCTTATTCCAAACTGGAATAAATTCATTTTTCTCTCAAAATTCTACAAACAATACCCCATAATGACAACGTAAAAAAAAGGGTTTTTGAGATTTTTGCAAATATATTAAAAATAAACAACTAAGAAATCACATGTACATAAGTATTCACAGCATTTGATCAATACTTTGTTGATGCACCTTTGGCAGCAACTACAGCCTTAAGTCTTTTTGAATATGTTTCGTCCATTCCTCTTTGCAGCATCTCTAAAGCTCCATCAGGTTGGATGGGAAGTGTCGGTACACAGCCATTTCCAAATCTCTACTGAGATGTTCAATCGGATTCAAGTCTGGGCTCTGGCTGGGCCGCACAAGGACATTCACAGAATTGTCCTGAAGCCACTCCTTTGATATCTTGACTGTGTGCTTAGGGTTGTTGTCCTGCTGAAAGATGAACCGTCGCCCCAGTTTGAGGTCAAGAGCGCTGTGGAGCAGGTTTTTATCCAGGATGTCTCTGTACATTGCTCCATTCATATTTCTCTCTATCCTGGCTAGCCTCCCAGTTCCTGCCGCTGAAAAACATCCCTACAGGATGGTGCTACCATCACCATGCTTGACTGTAGGGATGGTATTGGCCTGGTGATGAACGGTGCCTGGTTTCTTTCAAACATGACGCATGGCATTCACGCCAAAGAGTTCAATCTTTGTCTCATCAGACCAGAGAATTTTGTTTCTCATGGTCCGAGAATCCTTCAGGTGCATTTTGGCAAACTCCAGGTGGGCTGCCATGTGCTTTTTACTAAGGAGTGGCTTCCATCTGGCCACTCTACCATACAGGCCTGATTGGTGGATTGCTTTAGAGATGGTTGTCCTTCTGGAACGTTCTCCTCTCTTCACATAGGAATGCTGCATCTCTGAAAGAGTGACCATTGGGTTCTTGGTCCCCACCCTGACTAGGGCACTTCTCACCTGAACACTCAGTTTAGACGCCCTGCCAGCTCAAGGAAGAATCCTGGTGGTTCCGAACTTCTTCCATTTACGGATGATGGAGGCCACTGTGCTCATTGGGACCTTCAAAGCAGCAGATATTTTTCTGTACCCTTCCCCAGATTTGTGCCTCGAGGCAATCTTGTCTTGGAGGTCTACAGACAATTCCTTTGACTTCATGCTTGGTTTGTGCCCAGGTATGCACTGTCAAGTCTGAGACCTTATATAGACAGGTGTGTGCCTTTCCAAATCATTTCCAATCAATTGAATTTACTACAGGTGGTCTCTAATTAAGCTGTAGGAACATCTCAAGAATGATCAGTGGAAACAGGATGCACCGGAGCTCAATGTTGAGCTTCTTTACAAAAGCTGTGAATACTTATGTACATGTGATTTCTTAGTTTTTTATTTTTAATATATTTGCAAAAATCTCAAAACAAGTTTTTATGTTGTCATATAGGGTATTGTGTGTAGTATTTGGAGGGAAAAAATAAATTTATTCCATTTTGGTATAAGGCTTTAACATAACAAAATGTCGAAAAAGTGAAGCGCTGTAAATACTTTCTGGATGCACTGTACATATACAGAGAACCCAGCACTCTCCTCAGTAACCTCATTCACTTCAAAACTTTAATACATAACTGTTTCATTGATGTGCTGGGGACTGCCTCACCTTTAAAAGACAGTAGTCAGTTGGCAGGTGAGCTTTAAACCAGGTAGGCACGAGTGGAATTGTGTTGGTGATTGTCTTACTTTTAAAAGCCAAAAGTTTGTTGGCAGGTGAGCTTTAAACCAGGTAAGCACATTTTCTCTTATTGGATAGCAGTTGCCAGGTTTCCAATAAATCTATGTGAAAAATTTATGTGATAGTAGGATTTGCAGGGAAATGGGGTCCCGTGATGTGGGCTGCAAGCTTAAATGCATTGTACAATTAATGAACTAAAACCCCATTATTTATCTAGTTATGTATTAAAGTTTTGAAGTGAATGCACAGTACTGTGCAAAAGTTTTGGGCAGGTGTGCAAAAAATTGGGCAAAGTAAGGGGGGATATCTAATTAGCCACAGTAGTTTACCGGGGGCTAATTGTCACGCCGAGGGCTATCTAATTAGCCTCGATAAGCCGTCACGAGCGGCGGCTTATCGGGGGTTATCTGATGCTGCACCGGGTGCTGACAACTGACAGCTCCCGTTGCAGCGATACAGAGCCGGCTCTCTCCGGTCACATGACCGCTCCCCATGTGACCGAGGGAAGATGGGGAATTTGGGTCGTAGCGCTGCCTTGGGTTCCCCGCCGAGGTTAAGCGCCAAGTGCCGGCTCATGGGCCACGGCGCCCTCCCTGCAGTCCCAGCCTGCTGCGGCGAGCAAGGGACACTGCAGGACGCTGCGGTTATCAGGGATTTTGTTTCACCTGCCTCAGGCAGGTGAAACCAAATCCACTGAAACAGCCCTGTTTTCATGCGAAAACGGGGCTGTTTCTACCGAAAACACACAGGTGGTATCACTGAACCTGTGTGTTTTCAGGTCAGCCTTTTTTTTTATTTTTTACGGGCGATATTGGACAGAATGTAAAAAAAATAAAAAAATAAAAATCGGTGAAACATCAGAAAGAAAGTCAGAAAAACATCAGTTTTTTGGACCCGATGTTATTTCACCGGTAATTGGATATCCTCCTAAGAATGCTTTAAAAAATATAAGTATTAATATTTTACTTTTATCAATGTACAAAATGCACAGTGAATGGACAGAAGATAAATCTAAACCAAATCAATATTTGGTGTGACTACCCTTTGCTTTCCAAACTCCATTTGCTGAAATGCAGCCCCAGACTTGCAAAGAACCTCCACCATGCTTCACTGTTGCCTGCAGACACTCATTATTGTACCTTTTCCAGCCCTTCGGTAAACAAACTGCCTTCTGTTACAGCCAAATATTTAAAATGTTAACTCATCAGTCCAGAGCACCTGTTGCCATTTTTCAGCACCCCATTTCTTATATTTTCGTTCATAGTTGAGTCGCTTGGCCTTGTTTCCACGTCAAAGGTATGGCTTTTTGGCTGCAATTCTTCCATGAAGACCCCTTCCTTACAGACTTCTCTGAACAGTAGATGGTGTACCTGGGTCCCACTGGTTTCTGCCAGGTTTGAGCTGATTGCACTGCTGGACATCTCCCAATTTCGAAGGGAAGTAAGCATGATGTGTCTTTCATCTGATTCAATACGTTTCCTTAGCCAACCACTGCGTCTACATTACTCAACGTTGCCTGTTTCTATGTGCTTCAATGCTGAGAAATACAGGCAGGTACCTATACATCATGCAATACTATCAGGGAGGCATCTGATTGGCTTCAAATTTATTCTGCAGCAGGACAACGACCCCAAACATACAGCCAATGTCACTAAGAGCTATCTTCAGCATAAAGAAGAACAAGGAGTCCTAGAAGTGATGATATGGTCCCCACAGAGCCCTGATCTCAACATCATCGAGTCTATCTGGGAATATATGAAGACAGAAGGATTTGAGCAAGCATACATTCACAGTGGTTAGTTCTCCAAGATGTTTGAAACAACGTCCCTGCTGAGTTCCTTCAAAACTATGTGCAAGTGTATCTAGAAGAATTGATGCTGTTTTGAAGGCAAATGGTAGTCACACAAAATATTAATATGATTTAGACTTCTGTTCATTCATTTTGCATTTTGATAATTGCTTAAAACAAACTATTAACACATCTATTTTTTAAAGCATTCTTACTTTGCAGCATTTTTTCCACACCCACTAAAACTTTTGCACAGTACTGAATATATATCTATAAAATATACACACAATAAAGTGCCAAAAGTCATGGGATAGGTGCCTAGTATCAGTTCCCTGATATTTCTAAGTGCAGGATCTTGGGTGCGAATAGACCTCTCAACCATGTCCCATAAGTGCTCAATTGTATTCATGTTGGCCACACCATTTGTATGAACTCTCCAGAATGCTCCTTTAATCAATTCTGGATGACTTGGGATCGATGACATGGTGCATTAGCCTGCTGCAATATTCCATCATTGTAGGGGTAAATGAAGTCCATGAAGGGCTGCAAATTGTCACAAAGCACTGCAAGATAGTGGTTAAAGGTCAATGACGTGTTCAGGCGTATCAGCAGACGTAAACCATGCCACATGAACACACCGCACATCACTATGGAACCACCACCAGCCTACATGGTGCCTTGTTGACAACATGGGGTCCTTCTTTTACTAAATTAAACAACACTGCCGAAATTGTAACTGATTAAGTGTCCACTGCACAAACTGTAATTTGATTAACGAACAATTTAATTCTAATTTCTCTGTCAAACCATTTTGCTTTGTGAGTAAATAAGCCTGTTGCGGTAAGCTGTGTAATAAGCCACACAAAGTGACATACGGCTTGCTGGTGGCTGGTTGAACGGTTTACTACCACAGCTTTCGGATATGAAAATCACACCTTCTGCAAAATTGCATCTGAATTCCTGGCACTGCAAAAGTGAACAAGAGCAATGAGCTTGGAAACTTTAAGCATCTGCAGAAAACCACAGCTACAGCTAACGAAGTCACATCATGTTTTCTTTTTTAAAGAAGAGATAACTCCGGGGCAAAAAGGCAAGAGGATGTTTTTGTGACATTACAAGTCCCTTGAGAAAACCCTATATGCTGCCATTAAATAATAATTATAACCTATCTATCCAACAGCAAAATTTTAACTTGTCGTATGAGGGCTGAAAAGTACAGTAGAAGCAAATCTAAAAAGGAGAGACATGTCATGTGATAAGCACCACCAAAAAATGTTTTCAATTCCAATTACCGTACAGTTAATCTGATGGAAATAGCAGAGACGGGTTTCAATTATACAAATTTATCCGGGATTTTTACCATGTAAAACAGTACATAAGTGCCTTCCCTGCCCTAACGAACCAATTGGAGTGCCACCAGTAGGAAGCCCTTGGTGTTATGTGATGCTGGATATGGGGTATCAGTGAGTGACAGCAGAGGACAGTGCTCGGTCAGAGGCAGACATAATTGCAATATACTGAAACCTTCTACCTGGCACACAGGGGAGGAACCAGGAAAGAGAGAGACAAGTGTGATCAGAAACATATCAGAGTACTGGGCACATAAGCAGCAGTGAGGCATAAATGACTGACAGCAACAAAGGAGTTATATGTAATGTAGTACAACCTTTGCAGTTGTTACAAAGGTAATGTATCATGTGTGATAGACAGCAAGGAAATAGACTTCTGGAACTGGAAACATTTGCAGCTATGACCTATCACATCATATATGAAACACAACAATAGGTTCCATAGTACTGTTAATCAGCAGACTGGGAAAGTTTATGCGCACCAACAAGACTGCAGTATAATACTACAGTAGCCCGGCATTATAAACTTATAAGGTCCTATTCATTAATATTTGTTTCTGTAATTGCATGCATGTTAGGTTATGAATTTGCATTATTTAACAAGATATTTAAGCACGGTCATTGCCTGTAGGGTAATTTGAGTATATCAGAAGCCAGGAGTATAAGCCAGTGTTTGACTTGGTTTATGTACGGAGACGTAATAGCCTACCTCATAGGGGGGAATTCAAATGTTTGAAAAGTCAGTTGGGTGTCTGTTTCTCCCTGTCTATTAGATAGGAAAAAAGAGACACCCAACTGACTTTTCAAACAATTGAATATCCTCCATAGTGTATGCATGGTAGCTAAAGTATACCAACTTACTTTTTATTACATTTGTATTCATAATGCAAATAAAACTGTTTTCTTCAATGATCATCTTTGAGGAACTGATGGAGTTGCATTCTAAAAGGAGTCGAAGTGTGAGTGGTTCAATATGCGACAAAGAGTAATGTACACTAGCTAATTACTAGAAGTTAGTGTACTATTTACATGTATTGGGGTCCAGCCCCCATAGAGATGCAGTCACAACCCCAATACGCTGTGGCCACACCCCCTCTAATGGAGGGGGGGGGGGGGGGGGGGGTCGGGAAGTTGCACTTTTTAAACTTTGTTCTTTCTTGTCCAAATATATTGTTTTGCCCTTTGATCAAGAGCAGTTCTGAGGTTCTACAAATTTATTATAACTCAATTCTGGAACATAGCAGATTATGTTAATATTGCCACTACACATGGCCTGATTTTCTACATCAGACAGTAACTGGAATTTGACCAGTATGATACCCACCAAAGGTACTGGTCGAAGGTGTAATGTGCACAGCTGTGTGTATGGCACACTGGAAGCTGTAAAGAGCGCCCAGCTATGGTAACTGGCGCAGGGATTGTTCACAGCAGTGAGTATAGCACACTGGAAACTGTGGAAAGCGCCCATCTATCGTAACTGGCGCTGAGAGTGTGCACAGCAGCGGGTACAGTACACTGAAATCTGAGGTAGCCAACACAGGGAACAGAAAAGCACTCCGTGGGAGCCAGGGACACAGGCTACGAACGCTGGGTACACACTGGCAGATATATTGGCCAATCAATTATTCGGCCAATATATTTTATGCTAATCTGCAGGTGTGTACAAGCAATATGTCCGTGACAGATATCTTTCACAGATATATTGCATCTGGCCAATCTGCAACAACCCCCATCCGCATATACAGCTACAGAGAGATTGAACAGTAGATATATCTTTAATATATATTGGCGCATCTTTCTGTGTATGAACAACTACCATCGGCAGAAATATCTGCAGATTGATTGAACTGCAGATATATCTGCCAGTGTGTACTCAGCTTTAGAGAAGCTGAAGCAAGTAGCAATGGTCAGGGAGAGGTTTCAATAATGCTCTAGCTGCTGAAGTCATGTACAGGACTAGGTGCAAAGCAAGCAGCTGACTGAAACTAGGATAGCGGTGCCCATGCCCAAGCGGCGGTGAGAGCTGTCAGTTTGTGGGGGCAGAATGGTCTACAGAACATTTTGACAGCCTGGAAGACCGATGTAATGCAAGAAAGCAACAGCGCCAGGTAGGATAACTTGGATAGACAGACCGTCATGTGCCATGGGACATGCACAGTGCGCCATATAATGTGAATTGGAGGCACATAGGGGGTAATTCAATTCCCAGCGAAGTGTGCAAGTTGCCGTAGCATTTAAATGCCTGCAACTTCACCACTTCTCACACCATTTGCCTGACTGGCCAAATCACAAATTTGCTTAAAAGTGCAAACTACCCTATGGGGCTGCGAACCCTTAAGTGCGAGAAAGGGCTGCCATAAAGTGCTGCAATTCGGCCATCCGCCTGGAATTGATTTCCCTCCATAATGTGTATTGAGGCATATAAAGTGAACTGGGGGCATGTAATGTGAATGGGCAGCATGCACAGTGTGGCATATAATGTGAATTGGGGCATTCACCATGTGGCATGAAAGTGAATTGTCAGCACACATAGTGTGGAATATAATGTGAATGTTTCAAGTGGCGTAATATTTCAATCTCAGCTGGTGGCAGGAGTGTTAAAATAGGATTTTAATTACCTACCGGTAAATCCTTTTCTCGTAGTCCGTAGAGGATACTGGGGTCCATTTAGTACCATGGGGTATAGACGGGTCCACTAGGAGCCATGGGCACTTTAAGAATTTGATAGTGTGGGCTGGCTCCTCCCTCTCTGCCCCTCCTACCAGACTCAGTCTAGGAAACTGTGCCCGAGGAGACGGACATACTTTGAGAGAAGGATAGATAAGGATAGTGGTGAGATTCCGAACCAGCACACGCAACAAGAGGAAAGCCAAGCTAAACAAACTTGAAACAGGAACAGCAACGGCTGAACCAACATTACTTAACCAAGTAACCGTGCAGGAAGAACGAAGCACTGGGCAGGTGTCCAGTATCCCCTACGGACTACGAGAAAAGGATTTATCGGTAGGTAATTAAAATCCTATTTTTTCTTACGTCCTAGAGGATACTGGGGTCCATTTAGTACCATGGGGATGTACCAAAGCTCCCAAACCGGGTGGGAGAGTGCTGAGGTTCCTGCAAAACTGATTGACCAAACTGAAGGTCCTCAGAGGCCAAAGCATCGAACTTGTAGAACTTAGCAAACGTGTTCGAACCTGACCAAGTAGCTGGTCGGCAGAGCTGTAAAGCTGAGACACCCCGGGCAGCCGTCCAGGAAGAACCGACCTTACGAGTAGAGTGGGCCTTAACAGACGTATGGCACGACAAGCCTGCCGTAGAATACGCATGCTGGATAGTGAACCTGATCCAGCGAGAGATCGTCTGCTTAGAAGCAGGTACACCCAATTTTCTTGGGATTATACAGGACAAACAGAGTCTGATTTCCTGTGACGAGCAGTCCACCTCATATAGATCTTTAGAGCCCTTATAACATCTAAAGACTTTGATGAAATTGAGGAGTCAGTCGCAACTGGCACCACAATAGGTTGGTTGAAATGAAATGCTGACACAACCTTCGGAAGAAACTGCTGACGTGTCCGAAGCTCAGCTCTAGCTTCATGGAAGATCAAGTATGGGCTTTTACATGACAAAGCCAACTCCGACACACGTCTAGCAGAAGCTAAGACCAACAAAGTGACAGCCTTCCACGTGAGAAACTTGACCTCAACCTCCTGTAGAGGTTCAAACCAGTCTGACTGGAGGAACTGCAACAACATGTTAAGATCCCAAGGCGCCGTCGGCGGTACAAAGGGAAGTTGGATGTGCAGAACTCCCTTCAAAAAAGTCAACCTCAGGGAGGGCAGCCAACTATTTCTGGAAGAAAATGGATAGGGCCGAAATTTGGACCTTTATGGATCCTAACCTCAGGCCCATATCCACACCTGCTTGCAGGAAGAGGAGAAAACGTCCCAGTTGAAACTCCACCGCAGGAAATGTCTTGGACTCACACTAAAATACATATTTTTTCCAAATACGATGGTAATGTGTTGACGTTACTCCTTTCCTAGCCTGTATAAGGGTAGGAATAACCTTGTTCGGAATGCCCTTTCCGAGCTAGTATCTGGCGTTCAACCTCCATGCCATCAAACGTAGCCACTGTAAGTCTTGATTGGCGAACGGCCCCTACTGCAGCAGGTCCTCCTGAAGAGGAAGAGGCCTCAGCTCTTCTAGCAGTAGATCCGCGTACCAAGCCATTCTTGGCCAGTCCGGAGCAATGAGGATAGCCTGAAATCTTGTCCTCCTTATGAGTTTGAGAACTCTTGGAATGAGTGGAAGTGGAGTAAGCAAACACACCGACTGGAACACCCACGGAGTCACTAGGGCGTCCACCGCCACTGCTTTCGGGTCCCTCGACCTGGAACAATACCGCCGAAGCCTCTTGTTGAGCCGAGAGGCCATCATGTCGATCTGGGGTACGCCCCAACGATCTGTTACCGGATGGAGACCCCACTCCCCCGGGTGGAGTCCGCTTCCCAGTTGTCTACTCCCGGAATGAAGATTGCTGACAGCACCAATGCGTGTTTTTCTGCCCAGAGGATGATTCTTGTTACCTCTGACATTGCAGCTCTGCTCTTCATTCCGCCTTGTCGGTTTATGTAAGCCACTTTCGTTACGTTGTCCAACTGTACCTGAATGGCCCAATTTCTCAGAAGATGGGCCACTTGGAGAGGACCGCTGTATACGGCTCTTAGTTCCTGAATGTTTATCGGCAGGCCAGCTTCCAGACTTGACCACCTTCCTTGGAAGGTTTCCCCTTGAGTGACTGCGCCCCAGCCCCGGAGACTTGCATCCGTGGTTAGAAGGATCCAGTCCTGAATCCCGAACCTGCGGCCCTCCAGAAGGTGAGGTAATTGCAGCCACCAGAGGAGTGAAATCCTGGCCTTTGGTGACAGACGTATTCTCTGGTGGATGTGTAGATGGGATCCCGACCACTTGTCCAGGAGATCCAGTTGGAAGGACCGAGCGTGAAACCTCCCATACTGCAGAGCCTCGTAAGAGGCCACCATCTTCCCCAGAAGGCGAATGCACTGATGAACCGACACCCGGGTTGGCTTCAGGACATCCCGGACCATTGTTTGTATCACCAATGCTTTTTCCTCCGGAAGTAACACCCTCTGCACGTCCGTGTCGAGGATCATTCCCAGAAAGGACAGCCTCCTGGTTGGTTCCAAATGTGATTTTGGAAGATTCAGGATCCAACCATGTTCCCTGAGAAGCTGTGTCGTGAGAGCTATGGACCGTAAAAGCTTCTCCTTGGACGATGCCTTTATCAGCAGATTGTCCAGATATGGAATTAAATTCACCCCGTCTGTGGACAACCATCATTTCCGCCATCACCTTGGTGAATACCCTCGATGCCGTGGAGAGGCCGAATGGCAGGGCCTGGAACTGAAAATGACAGTCCAACAGTGCGAATCAGAGATAATCGGAATGTGGAGGTACGCATCCATGATATCCAGGGATACCAGGAATTCCCCCTCTTCCAGAACTGATATCACTGCCCTTAGAGATTCCATTTTGAACTTGAACTCCCTCAGAAAAGGGTTTAGTGATTTTAAGTTCAGAATGGGCCTGACCGAACCATCCGGCTTCGGTACCACGAAAAGGTTTGAATAGTAACCTTTGTTTTGCATCTGGGAAGGAACTGGTACGATAACCTGTGCCTCCACCAGCTTCTGGACGGCTCGCTGTAGGGTAGCCCTGTCTGCCGGCAAAGCTGGCAAGCCTGATTTGAAGAACTGGTGAGGAGGGAGCTCTTGAAATTCCAGCCGGTACCCCTGGGACACAATATCTAGTACCCAGGGATTCAGGCTGGACGACACCCAGACGTGACTGAAATGTCTGAGTCTCGCCCCCACTGGCCCTACCTCCAGGCCGCGCTGTCCACCGTCATGCTGAGGACTTTGGTGTACAGAAGCAGGTTTCTGTTCCTGGGAACCTGCAGCAGCAGGTTTCTTGGATTTTGGCCGACCTCCTCTAAAGAAGGTGTTGGACGGTTTGGCCTTTCTTGTTTTAGTAACACAAAAGGACTGTGATGCCGCTGAAGGAAAATATTTCTTCATAGCAGGTGCAGCTGAGGGAAAAAAGGGTGACTTACCCGCTGTAGCCGTAGAGATCCACGCATCCAACGCTTCCCCAAAGAATGCCTGACCTGTGTAGGGTAGGATCTCCACACCTCTCCTGGCAGACCACTGGCGCAGCCACAGTCCTCGACGAGCTGAGACACACATGGAAGAAATTCCTGCAGCCATTGAACCCAGGTCCTTCATGGATTCCACCATAAATCCTACAGAATCCTGAATGTTACGTAAAAACAATTCTACGTCACTTTTATCCATGGTATCCAAATCCTCAAGTAACGTGCCTAACCACTTTACTATATCTTTGGAAATCCATGCACAGGCAATAGTAGGCCGTAGTATCACCCCTGAAGCAGTGTATATGGATTTGAGCGTAGTATCAATTATTGCGATCAGCCGACTCCTTTAAGGCGGTAGATCCTGGAACAGGTAAAACCACCTTTTTTGAGAGTCTGGATACAGACGCGTCCACTATGGGTGGGTTTTCACATTTTTTCCTATCCTCCTCAGGGAAGGGAAAAGCAACCAGAACCCTTCTAGGGATCTGGAATTTTTTCTCCGGGTTTTCCCATGCTTTCTCAAATATAGCAATTACTTCTTTGGAAGCAGGGAAGGTTAGCGAAGCTTTCTTATTGTCAGTGAAGTAAGCCTCCTCAACCTGCTCAGGTGTTGTATCTGCAATATTCAACAAATCCTTTATAGCCTCCATCATCAACTGCACCCCTATAGCAAGAGATGCGGCCCCCCTGAGCACATCCCCCATCACCGTCTGCCGTGTCAGAGTCGGTATCAGTGTCATCCTGCATAATCTGTGCAAGAGCACGTTTATGGGAACCTCCAGAGGAGGGCCCTGAGGTAACAGAACCGGACCAAACTGCCATAGAGTTCTGTAAAACCTGAGTTGCAGATCCTTTATGATGCTAACAAGATAGGTTGTCCTGCTTCTAAGCAGTCTATTGCACATTGGATCAGGCTTACGATCCAACAGGCTTACTCTTCGGCGGCTCTGCCGCTGCCGAGGTCTGTTTAGGCCCACCCCACGCGGTTGGTGGGTTCTTCCTGGGCGACTGCCCGGGGTGTCTCGGCTTTGCAGTTATGCCGGGCAGCCACTTGGTCGGGGTCAAACACGTTTGTTTAATTTTACAGGTACGGCACCTTGACTACTGAGGACCTTCAGTTTGGTCACTTGGTTTTTCAGGGGTCTCAGCACTCTCCTACCCGGTCTGAGAGCTTTTGGACTTCCCCCATGGTACTATACTAAGACATCCCAGTATCCCCTAGGATGTAAGAGAATATAGGAATTTAATACCTACCGGTAATTCCTTTTCTCGTAGTCTGTAGGGGATACTGGGTACCCGCCTCTGTGCTTTGATGTTTTCCTGCAAGAGGTGTTTCTTGTGTGTTTGTTGATTGGGTCTGCTGTTGCTGTCCCTATTTTCAAGTTGTGGTTAGCGTTGCTATCCTCTTGTTATGTTGTGTGCTGGTTTGATTTTCACCACTTTCTTGTCTATTTTCCTCCTCTCAAAGTATGTCCGTCTCCTCGGGCACAGTTTTCCTAGACTGAATTTGCAGGAGGGCATAGAGGGGAGGAGCCAGCACACTCTGAAGAAGTTTTAAAGTTCCAGGCTTCAATGGACCCCAGCTATACCCCCATGGTACGAAGACATCCCAGTATCCCCTACGGACTATGAGAAAAGGAATTACCGGTAGGTGTTAAATTCCTATTTTTTCACATTGTCCTTGACTTTTCTCATCTTTAATCCACAGATCCAGTCTCTTTCACTGACTGACATGTTTTCTCTTCCTATGAAACTTTGCCGAAATACAGGGCTTTCTCGCTGCTTGATCAAAATCATTATTCATTTGCTTTAACTCCCATATTGATTACTGCAGTCTACTTTTATCTGGCTTCCCCTTTACAGTATATCCCACTTACACTCACATCCTATCCTAAATGCTGCATAGAGACGGGTTTTTTTTCTACCATATCTGCCTTACTACTACTGCAAATCTCTACACTGGCTCCCCATGACCTCAAAAATCCAACTCTACTCAAGGTCACTATCTTTACGTCTGAACTTACAGGGGTGCCACGGGTTGGTGGTCCAGGACCAAATCAAATAATTTATGGTCTGTGTGATAGACAAAACCACTTCTGCTGGCTGACCATCATAAATATGTGGACAAACAGAAGAGCAACCCTTTAATAATAAGTGAACCCAAAATTGATAGGAAACCACAATTTATTTAATTTAAGAATTTTTGCTAAATTTCTCAATAAAAAAACTTTTGGTTTAGGGTCTCCATGAAAAAAAATGCTAGGTTACCATGGTTCAAGAAAATTTGTGAACCATTGCCCGAATTTATCTTTGAAAGCCTTATAAGCGATTCTTCCTCATGCCCTCCTAGATCAGTTTCCTATTCCTACCACTCATTTCTGGCTCGAAGACTTATTCTGTGCTGCTCCCCACTTAACAAAACTCCTTGTGGCTCCTAACTAGACTTTCCCCAAACTACAGTCTTTTAAGAACTTTCTCAAAGTACCGTATATACTTGAGTATAAGTCGACCCGAATATAAGCCAAGGCACCTAATTTTACCACAAAAACCTGGGAAAACTTATTGACTTGAGTATAAGCCTAGGGTGGGAAATGCAGCTCTACCCGTACACAGACCTCATAGTGCCAGATATGCCCCACAGTGCCAGATATGCCCCACAGTACCAGATGTGCCAGATATGCCCCACAGTGCCAGATATGCCCCACAGTGCCAGATGTGCCAGATATGCCCCACAGTGCCAGATATGCCCCACAGTGCCAGATGTGCCCCACAGTGCCAGATATGCCCCACAGTGCCAGGTGTGCCAGATATGCCCCACAGTGCCAGGTGTGCCAGATATGCCCCACAGTGCCAGGTGTGCCAGATATGCCCCACAGTGCCAGGTGTGCCAGATATGCCCCACAGTGCCAGATATGCCCCACAGTGCTAGATACTTACCCTCCGTCGCTCCCGCTCTCTTCTGAAGGAGGGACACGGAGAGCGCAGCGCTCGGCTCTCCTGTGTCCCTCCTGCGTCTCCGGCGTGTGTTAAAGGAAGTGCCGGTTCGTGCACTTCCTTTACCACACAGACGCCGCTGCCGCCGGAGATGCAGGAGGGACACAGGAGAGCCGCGCAATGCGCTCTCCATGTCCCTCCTTCAGAAGACAGCGCGGGAGTGACGGAGGGTAAGTATCTAGCACTGTGGGGCATATCTGGCACACCTGGCACTGTGGGGCATATCTGGCACTAAAGCTGACTCGAGTATAAGCCGAGGTGGCTTTTTCAGCACAAAAAAAAGTGCTGAAAAAGTTGGCTTATACTCGATTATATATGGTATATCTCTCTACTATAGCCTATATTAATAACCCATCATATAAACTACTAGCCTCATGTGTGCACTTTATGCCTCAACCTCATATGTTCTTGGTCTACTGTTATGTATGATTTGTTCTACAAACCACAGCACTGCAGAGCTTTGTTGTACCACATAAACACACAACAGTGATGACTGCATGATGAATACATATGATTTTAGCGTATAGCAGCGGTTGCCTATCGAATATCTTATAATGCGGCTTTACAATACTTTAAAATCCTCAGTCCATTGGGGCTCATGCAGTATGGAACACACATGCATTTAAAAAAACTTAATTAAAAAATGTTGAGATCATACATATGTAAAAACTATATTCCCTACAAAATGTACACACATTCATGCTAGGGTTAATTTTGTTGGGAGTTGTGGAACGGGGGAGATGATGTCAACAGTGACAGAGATATTGAGGAGGGGGGAGAGACCCTGGATGTGGGAAAGATGATGAGTTCGGTTTTGTCCATGTCGAGATTCAGAGGTGAGGGTGGAGTTATAGAAGGAGGCCTCCTGGTTGGGACAGGCCATGGTGGATAGAGGAGAAAGGAGAGCATCTGCTTGAGATGAATCCAACTCAGAATATGGATGTAAATATGTTATTTTTTACATGTGTATGATCTCCGTTCTACAACTCCCAACAAAATTAACCCTAGCGTGAATGTGTGTACATGTTGTAGGGAATATAGATTGTAAGCTCCACTGGAGCAGGGACTGATGTGAATGGCCAAATATTCTCTGTAAAGTGCGGGGGAATATGTGTGCGCTATATAAATAACTGGTAATAAATAAGTTTAGTCCCGTGCATGCACACATGGAGCAACTGTGGTTGACTAGCATTCATCTGTGCCCCGGAAAGTAAATTCTAGTTGCTTTGGAAGAATGTCACGTAGTCAAGAGCAACAGATGTATAAAAAGCACTTTACTTACACAGGAATCATAAGAATGTTGCCTGGTAATAAGTAGCAGTTATGCAATCAAAGTTACTATTCTCAACTCCATTGAATTTATAGAGATCTAGGAGTAGATGTACTAAGCCTTGAAGAGTGATAAAGTGGAGAGAGATAAACTACCAACCAATCAGCTTCTGTCATACAAACACAGCTTGTAACATGGCAGTTAGAAGCTGATTGGCTGGTACCTTCATCCAGCTCCACTTTATCACTCTCCAAGGCTTAGTACATCTCCCCCTGCTATCTTTTGTCATACATAGTTGTAGCATGTGAAAACAAAAAACAACTTGCGCAACAATTACCATTGTGATAAAACCCAGAGTACAATACTTGAAATGTGGAATGTGAGTAAGGTGGTTGTTTAAACCAAGTGATCAGACTGTTAATGTCCTAGTAGCAAACGAGCAGTGAGAAAGAGTGCCATCAAGATGGTTCAGTGGTTAACACCTCTCATTTAAATTAAGCCTTTTAGTTCCGTTCTCACGTTTTTTATTTCTTCTCAGTCAACCTTATCTGATAGTGCTAACCTTGTGCCACTGTCACTGGTATTTATCTCTGGTCAAAAAAAAAGATAACTTTCCATGTACAGCTTGTGGGAAGACCTTAGTATTTCTTCTGTAGTACTTTTAATAAAAGTATAATTAAAATACATAAAACCTTATTATATTTACAAACTGGCAGCTTCTCAACTTTTTGCACTGTCATTGTGGTAGTGTTAGGCCCCAATGCATCTAATGGTTGCAAGCAAGTAATTATCAATGGTATAGGGTGTGTTACAATAAGTCACATTTAGAATGTTGACACCAGAATATCAATGTAAACCTGATTAAGGGTTAACGGGGTAAATGTATGAACTGGCGATATGGGGGGGAAGCGGTATCAGCGCGCGTTATGTGTGCTATACCGCTTCCCTCTCATATATGATAGCTGATAAAAGATTGCAAGTCGATATGCGCAGGCAATGTATGAACGGTCTGCATCGCTGATGCCCATACAGCACAGCAGGGACAGAGCTGTCCCTGGCTTTGACTGATGCTGTAAATATCTGAGCTGTGAACCTGTGGCCAGGCATGACGGGGGAAGATGGGGGTGTAGTTTGGAGCTGTGAGGCTCCCATCGTAGTGCAGGACTGAGAACCAGCCTTCCTGAGCTTGGAGTCAGAGGAGCCAGCAGCTGTAGTAGCGCGTGCCAGACCCAGCACTGACGGCCGGTGGCAGTAGCGTAACCCTGGGGAGGGGGAGAGAGCTTCGTGAGTGACATATGAGTGTGTGTGTGTGTGTGTGTGTTTGTGTGTGTGTGTGTATATATATATATATATATATATATATATATTTCTCTTACGTCCTAGAGGATGCTGGGGACCACATTAGTACCATGGGGTATAGATGGGTCCATTAGGAGCCACTGCCACTTTAAGAGTTTGAGCGTGTGGGCTGGCTCCTCCCTCTATGCCCCTCCTACCAGACTCAGTTTAGAAAATGTGCTGGTCACAGCTAGGGGAGCTCTCCAGAGCTTTTCTAGTAAAAAGTTATTTTAGAGTTTTTTTATTTTACAGGGAGGCTGATGGCAACAGGCTCCCTGCTTCGTGGGACTAAGGGGGGGGGGGGGAAGAAGTGTCCGCCCTGCTGGGTCTGAGCCACCATCTCCGCTGACAGGACACTGAGCTCCTGAGGGGATAGAACGTTCCCCGCCACAGGGGATCGCTCACCCCGGCAGCATGCAGCCTCCCCCTTACAGAGCCAGATCTGTGGCGAGTTAGTCACCGCCCCCCCTAGCAAGCGGGGAGCCGGTGTGAAGATGGCGGCAACAGGCTATGGAGCGCAGTACTATCTGCGCTTCGGAGCTCAGCGGTACATAGTGTGGCGCTGTGAGGGGCGCCCTGAGCCAAAGCCTACACCCTACACCAGTGGTGGCCAACCTGTGGCTCTTGAGCCGCATGTGGCTCTTTCTTTATTCAAATGTGGCTCCCAACACTCTAAATCATGTGACCACAACAGATACAGAAACCGCTGCACTCCAGCCAGACACGCAGCAGCACTACAGGGACTGAAAACTGAAGGTGTCAGTTACTAGAGGTGAGACACCCACAAGCAAACAGAGGACACATTAGGGACTGCTGCAATGGCATGAGTTGATGGGGGAGCTGTAGTGATACATGAGGGTGGGCTAGAGTGACACATGGCAGAGCTGGCTGGAGAGACACAGGAGGGTCCTGGCAGGAGTGACGTGGGAGGGTGCTGGAAGTAGTGACATGGGAGAGCTGGCTGGAGTGACATAGGAGGGTGGTAGCAGGAGTGACACATGGGGGAGCTGGCTGGAGTGACAGGAGGGTGCTGGAAGTAGTGACACATGGGAGAGCTGGCTGGAGTGACACAGGAGAGGGTCCTCGCAGGAGTGATGCGGGAGGGTTCTGGAACTAGTGACACATGGGAGAGCTGGCTGGAGTGACATAGGAGGGTCCTGGCAGGAGTGACGTGGGAGGGTGCTGGAAGTAGTGACACATGGGAGATATGGCTGGAGTGACATAGGAGGGTGGTAGCAGGAGTGACACATGGGAGATCTGGCTGGAGTGACATAGGAGGGTGGTAGCAGGAGTGACACATGGGAGATCTGACTGGAGTGACAGGAGGGTGGTAGCAGGAGTGACACATGGGGGAGCTGGCTGGAGTGACAGGAGAGTGCTGGAAGTAGTGACACATGGGAGAGCTGACTGGAGTGACATAGGAGGGTGGTAGCAGGAGTGACACATGGGAGACCTGGCTGGAGTGACACAGGAGAGGGTCTTGGCAGGAGTGACGCGGGAGGGTGCTGGAAGTAATGACACATGGCAGAGCTGGCTGGAGTGACACAGGAGAGGGTCCTGGCAGGAGTGACGCGGGAGGGTGCTGGAAGTAGTGACACATGGGAAAGCTGGCTGGAGTGACACATGGGGGAGCTGGCTGGAGTGACACATGGGGGAGCTGGCTGGAGTGACACATGGGGGAGCTGGCTGGAGTGACACATGGGCGAGCTGGCTGGAGTGACATAGGAAGGTGCTTGCAGGAGTGACACATGGAAGAGCTGGCTGGAGTGACATGGGGGAGCTGGCTGGAGTGACATAGGAGGGTGCTTGCAGGAGTGACACATGGAAGAGCTGGCTGGAGTGACACATGGGGGAGCTGGCTGGAGTGACACATGGGCGAGCTGGCTGGAGTGACATAGGAGGGTGCTTGCAGGAGTGACACATGGAAGAGCTGGCTGGAGTGACACATGGCAGAGCTAGCAGGAGTGACATGGGGGAGCTGGCTGGAGTGACATAGGAGGGTGCTAGCAGGAGTGACACATGGGGGAGCTGGCTGGAGTGACTGGAGGATGTTGGCTGTAGTAACACATGAGGAGCTGGCTGGAGTGACACAACAGGGTCTTGGCAGTAGTGACACATGGGAGAGCTGGCTGGAGTGACACGGGGGAGCTGGCTGGAGTGACATAGTAGGGTGCTAGCAGGAGTGACACATGGGGGAGCTGGCTGGAGTGACTGGAGGATGTTGGCTGTAGTAACACATGAGGAGCTGGCTGGAGTGACACAGCAGGGTCTTGGCAGTAGTGACACATGAGGAGCTGGCTGGAGTGACACAGCAGGGTCTTGGCAGTAGTGACACATGGGAGAGCTGGCTGGAGTGACACGGGGGAGCTGGCTGGAGTGACATAGGAGGGTGCTAGCAGGAGTGACACATGGCGAGCTGGCTGGAGTGACAGGAGGGTGTTGGCTGGAGTGACACATGGGGGAGCTGAAGTTTATTATGTGAATCTGGCTTTTTCTATTATTTTTTGCGAAAGTGGCTTTTTCAATGGACCTGGCTTTAAAAAAATAATTTTATGTTGTTCTGGCTTTTTCAATGTATTTTATACCAGGGGTGTTGTCTAGCAGGCACAAGGCCGCATTCCATTTTTGCATGCGCGCCATCGGCTCGATGCTGGCTCTTTGACGTACCTAACAAGGTTTTTTGGCTCTTTGTCACTGACTGGTTGGCTACCCCTGCCCTCTCAAGCCTGTCAGGGTCCCGGGATCTCTGCCAGCATCAATCCTCAGGCCAGTATAATCCTATGAAGAGCGGGAAGACAGCGCCATCAAGGGGGCAGAGCTTCTCCTCAGAGCGGACCCAGCAGCGTTCAGCGCCATTTTCCTGCCTGCAGAAACGCTGTCAGTGATGTGCAGTCCCTCCACAGCAACTCCAGCTATCTCTCACGGTACCAGGGGGATTGTAGAAGGGGGGGGAGGCTGTATAAAGATTGGGTAACCTATTAAGGTATACAGTCATCGCTGGTTTAGGGTCTCCCTATACCTTAAAAGCGCTGTGTGTGGGTTGGCTCCAATCTCTGTCTCTCTCTTGCCATTCTTGGGGGTGAAACTCTGTCTGTCCTCCTCTGTGTGTGTGGAGTGTCTGTGGTCTCCATTAAGCTATGTCCAGGGACTGTGTGTCATATGCTGCAGAGGATATGTCCTTTCAGGATGATCCCATTCCATGTAATCAGGATTGCATTGTTTTAGCACAGATACCAGCAAGGGAGCCTGAATGGTTATCCTCTATCAAATCCATGATTTCTCAGATTTCTACTAGGGTTGCACAGAATGAATCTGAACACTATTACAGAAAGAGAAACTCTGTCTGCAACTTCAAAACTAAACTCATGGAAAGTATGAACAAAACCTGGTCTGATATATATATTAAGGTTATATTGCTGTTTTTCAAAACTTTATAATACACTGTCTGCATGTGAGAATTTTGTATAATTTAGCTGCCTGCTTGTCAGTAAATTGTTATCGCATTATCCCATGGGAGTCCCAAAGTGAAATTTGGTACATGTTTAAATGAAATATGGGAGAAATCATAAAAAAAAAAGAAAAGAAAAAAAGATATCCCTATTTAAAAAAAATTGAGGTCAAAGGTTATTAAACTTTATTTAGTACTACCTTACTAAATTAAAATTGAAGTGAAAAGATCTAGTCAAGCTTCAAAATGACACTAATTTCATCTCTCTGTCTTAATTAGAACTCAAGTTACAGGCAAACAAAAAGAACCCCGCGGCACTAAATTTGCATATTTTGGTCATTTTGAAATGGCTCCATCTCCAAAAATATCCAACCTATGATGTTGAAATTTGGTGTAGATTAGTTTTTTCCCCCCATCCTACTGGTACACCAAATTTCATAAAAATCGGAGAGGGTCAGTAATTTTTTTTTTTTTTTTGAGTTGATTTGATATGGAATGACCCGGCTTGCGAATAGGTCCCTCAGGAGCTCAGTGTCCTGTCAACGGGGAACGGGACCATTAACCCTTCAAGAGGTTGGGACGTTTCCCCCCTAAGTCCCACGAAGCAGGCAGGCTGGTGCCAACCAGCCCTGCCTGAAAATAACAAACATGGAAAATAAATGCAGAAAACTCTTCAGGAGCTTCCTTCAGCGTGACCGTCTCCTCCTGGCACATTTTCTAAACTGAGTCTGGTAGGAGGGGCATAAAGGGAGGATCCAGCCCACACTATCAAATTCTTAAAGTGCCCATGGCTCCTAGTGGACTCGTCTATACCCCATGGTACTAAATGGACCCCAGTATCCTCTAGGACAGTGATGGCTAACCTTGACACTCCAGCTGTTGTTGAAATACACATCCCAGCATGCCCTGAATCAGTTTTAGCATGGCCAAATAGCAAAACTGTAGCAGGGCATGCTGGGATGTGTAGTTCAACAACAGCTGGAGTGTCAAGGTTAGCCATCACTACTCTAGAACGTAAGAGAAAAAAGGTTGGTAGAAAATGCATCTAATAAAATGACTGTTGCCATGTAACTTTTGAGTTATTTCTATTGATGTCAATGGATTTCCATCCACTGCTGGCTCTTAGATTAGACTGCCTGGCTCCAGACATCTACATAATTTGTTCCACCGCTGTATGAATCCATATCAAGTGCTTCAGCTGGTATATGTAATAGGTTACTTAGGTCTTAATTACTGTACATAGGAGTGTGTGCCTATAAAAGATGAGAAGGTTTATTCTATAGAACTGGCCTTGGTTAGTATGTGGAACTTCCACCAGATTCCCCTCGATGAAACAGTCAATTATTATAACAACATATCATACATAGTCATACTCTGAGATGGCAACTTCCCCAATGCCATAAACTGCTAATAGAAACATTTCCTTCTGATGCCACACCGTAAAGACTGCAATGTGCTTTCACATACTGTCACCGCAAGGACTACGAAGACAATAAGCAACTGATCATCATCCCTCACATCCAACACTTGTAGGAAATGCCTCCTGATAAATGGAATTGGTGTATTTGTCATTACCTATTTAAATATACAGATTAGTGGCATTGCTAGCAGTCTCCAGCCATAGCTAGTATGGAAGGAGAAACACCCGTGATTTTCAAAGATGGGTGTTGTTTCTATAATCTTGCAGAAGATCTAGTGCCCAAAGTGATCAGCGTAACACTTTAATGTGCTTCGTGTACTCCAACAAACATAATTTTCACCATTTTGCCCACTTCTTTTATTTTAGTAATTCTTTACTGTAGCATTAGGAAACTAAATAGAAAAACAATTATATAAATGCAATAGATTTCCAAGCAGCATCCAGTTTTGATCTGTTGTAAACAGCAAACAAAAGTATCAACAACCCGTAAGTGCTGATTATTTAAACTATTATTAATGTAAAATGATCACATTGGATCAACCAAATATCACCTCTCTGACCCAATACTTATATGTTGAAAATGAACATGCTACTTCTAAAGCAAGGTTAAAAGTTTACCATAGATTCATGCAGAAGAGAGAGATATAAAAGGTCACAAACTTGTGAACAAAGCTGCAAATTGTCATGTTGATCAGTAATATAAGTGTATATGCATGCATTAGCGCTGTGAAATAGTATAACATAAAAAAAAAAAACAAGAAAAAAACCCAAATCAAAATGGGAAGTGGTCACGGGTGGGGCACTGCAAACTTCATCTGCAACCAAAGCAGGGAGACCACGAGTTACTCACACTAATCTGACACCCACATGCAGGCTTCCGGAGTGCACAAGAGAAAAAAATAAAAAAAATCTGTTCCTCTCTAATCAACAACTTTTACCTAGAAGTAAAGCAGTATAGATCATCATCATCATTTGTTATTTACAATGCATCACATAACTGTGCATCTTATTTTCAGATATCTACTGTATGCTATAGCACAGAGGTTCTCAAACTCGGTCCTCAGGACCCCAACACAGTGCATGTTTTGCAGGTCTCCTCACAGAATCGCAAGTGAAATAATTAGCTCCATCTGTGGACCTTTTAAAATGTGTCAGTGAGTAATTAATACACCTGTGCACCTGCTGGGTTACCTGCAAAACATGCACTGTGTGGGCCCCCGAGGACCGAGTTTGAGAACCTCTGCTATAGCAGGACCATTAGTATAATATAAAGCATCCCGAATCAGTCAAAAGATGTATAAAATTCAATGCTAAGGAAAACTTTATTGACAACAAACAGATTATGCATCAGCAAATAAAAAAATTTAATTAATATATAGGTGTCTCAGACAAGTCAATCTCCTGCTTTAATTTGCATAATCACGAACACTTGGTATAAAGAGGGGTATTCAATTGTTTGAAAAGTCAGTGGGTGTCTGCTTTTCCCTATCTAAAAGACAGAAAAAAAACAGACACCCAAACGACTTTTCAAACAATTGAATTCCACCCAAAGAATCCCCAAAACTGACTTCCAAAAATTCAATAGGACACATTTATGATCACCAGGCATATAATATCCCTTTGGTATACGTTTAATTTGCCGGCTGTCGGGATCCCCACGGTCGGAATCCCGACAGCTGACAATGCTAAGAGCTGGAATCCCGGCGCACAGGGGCTATTCCCACTTGCAGGTGTCCACGACACCCATAGAATGGGAATAGAACCTGTGATGAGCACAGCGAGCCACCAAGCTCGCAAGGGGACTCTGCGCTCGCCCCGCTGCTAGCCGGGATGCTGCTGTCTGTATATTGACAGCCGGCATTGCGGCCGCTGGTAAATTATACTAACCCACCACTTTTTACACCAAGCTTATTGTCCCGGGTTATTGCTGGGTATTACCCAGGTCACAGCTTGGTGTAAAAGGGTCCTTGAAAAATAACCCAAGTCTAGTGAACAGGGAATCCGACCATGGTAGCTACTACGGTTGGACCCAGGTAATAATGCAGTTTATCTGACCCGGGTTATGCTTAAAAGCTGCTAATTGGCTGTGTATGCAGAGGTCCGCCTTAAGGACGGGTCTGTGCGGGACATGCAGGGCAGACCCAGGTTCAGTATAAATGGGGCTGACCCGAGAATAACCCGGGTCCAATGTGCAGTGTAAACAGGGTCTGACCCAGGTTTGAACTGTGTCCAGAAACCTAGGTAGAACCTGGGCTTTTGGTGTAAAAGTGGTATTAGCCTGCGATGCAGAAATCACAAGTTTTCCATTTGGGAACAAAAACTAGTGGGGGACATTTTTATTTGAAAGAGAGACCCTCCTTCACACAATATGCCCTTTCAGCAATTATTGTTTGTTGAATGCCAAGCAATTTAATCCTAGGTAGGGTGGCCAATCCTGGGATCAGGATCGGCTGGATCCCGGGATTAAGGCCTAAAATTGTCCGGGATTCAATCCCGGGATTGGATTTTTCATTCCCGGGGATTTCGGGATTAGAAGTGCACTGTGCAGCGTGACGTGAAGTCAGAGGTCATGCTGCGCATCCTGACGCCAGCCGCCCGCGCTGCCCGGAACGCATCTCGTCACCAACAGCAAGTGAACCCACTTGCACTCCCAGAGGATGGTGAGTAGTTCTGTGCTGGGTGGGTCCGTGAGGGAGGGGGAAGTGGGGCATTGAAGATTTCAATTTTAAAATCTTCAACCCAATCCCGGGATTGACCATTGGCCAGAATACAGGGGTGAGAAAACTCTCAGCTGCAAAGTGAACACACTTTTTCTTATTTTTTTTAATTTTTTTTGCTATTTTATGAGGGGTGTGCAATGTTTCCGGATGCACAAAAAGTATTATATTTACAAAGTGAACAGTACGGGCAGGATGTAATGAAGTCCGAGTTGGCCAGAGGTGAGGGTTCCCGGCCGAACCCAGACGCTTTTTAAAAGTGGTAATCATGTACAAGGCAAAACCATTCCTTGTAAATTATTACCGCTTTAAAAAAAAAAGTCTGAGTTCAACCAGGAACCTGCATCCAACTCAGACTTTATTACATCTGTCCCAACATTTTTTCAAAGTATTCGCCAGAGGAGCCTGCAAAGTTGCATGCACTCAAACCACTTGGAGAAGAAGCTGGACCAGTCCAAAGCTGGTATGTCATCTACATGAAGGTCTCCACTGCAGCTTCCGGTGACTACAAACAAATCCCAAACATCTTGCACTTGATTTGTGGGATCACAAAGAAGTGGCCCAGTTCTGGACTGTACGGCAGATGATCAAACTCCTGGATGCATTCATGGGCCAGAAAATCCACCACTTTCCTGGACTTGTGGGCATTTGCATTGTCATGATGGAGAAGGGCACCACGGGCACGAGTTCTTGGACAGCACATGCAAATGGCTTCCAGCACATGCAGCTGGCACTGGTTAGCGTACCAGTCCCCAGTGACGGTATGCTGCTGAATGAGTGGTACAGTAGCTATATGACCAGTCTTTGCCACAAAAACAGCCACCATCTGCTTGGCCTCGCTGCGTTCACGTCAAAACTTCTGCGTCGGCACACCTCCAACTGGGTTCCACTGGGTCCACTTGTTTTGTCTCAGGGTCAAAACTGTAGATCCAGGATTCATCGCTACTGATGATCTCCCAGACAAAGTTTTAGCAACCGCCATCACACATGGCCAGCATGTTGTGGCACCAAGTTACCAGAGCCTCCTTCTGATCTTGAGTCAGCTGACGGGGCACCCAGCGTGCAGCAACCTAGCTCAGGCCAAGCTTTTCGTGGAGTATGAAGTGGATGGCTCCCAATGAAATGCGTATCTCCTTCTCTAAATGGGCCAAGTTCACCCTGGCGTCCACCTCAGCTATGACCCGAACGGCATCAACGTTGTCCTCTGTGATGGTGGACACAGATCGGCCGCAGCTCTCCTAGTCTTTGAGGGACCATCTCCCATGCCAAAATTCTACAAACCACTCATACAGTGGTTCTGGAAGGTGCTTCCTCCCCAAAAGCAGCTTGCAGTCGGTCAAAACCCTCCCGTTGTTGCAGACGACCATGACTTTGCAGTGACCTTTGTTGAGCTCTATATTGAGTTTGTGAACAAAGTGAACATGCTGACTTCTTGGGTGTGCAGTAATGCTTATATACGGTTCTGTGCCTTCACATTTCACAAGAACTGTAGTCAGAGATTATAGCGAACAACCAGACCGTCAGATTGTGTCTACTCTACCTAAGCACTGCACATCTGGAAACGTATTGCACACCTCTAGTATATGCTGGATTTGAGAGATCACTTGAATGCACTATTATACTAACTATATGCCATGACCATAACTTTTATCAATGGATTTTTGTGACATAACAGACCATCTCAGAATTATATTTGTATGAATTTTTCTGTGCATCAGATTCTAATGCCGACTTTTGCTTCCGCTCCACAGTAGAAGACTATGCTGTAACACTGGTTCCTGGTGCAAAAAATCATTATTAGACAGGGTGACAGATGTAGTGAACTTGAATATAATATTTAAAATCTGGTAGGGAATTGAGAGAAAGAAAGGGGTGACAGATATTTAATAGTGGCTGTGTATTGCACTCAAGCTGAAATCTTTGCACTGTAGCCACTTGTCATAGGTTAACAGTGTAACAGAACCTTATGCTGAAATAATGCACACCGACAAAGTCACCGTAAATGTTAACGGTAATAAAAATGAATACCCTTGTGCAAAGTGACTGTGCACCTGTACACTTTTGTGAGTGCTGTTAGCCGCAGAAAAACAAGAAATCGAACAATAATATATTTCAACTGCCTCTGCACTGTTCCACTTTGTAACTGAACTTTCAGTTCTACTCATTCCTCATCTTTTTGAGGGAAACCACAGATTACTTATTAGATTGTGTTTTCTTATTTTATGCCAATAAATACATAAGCAGCTGTCGGTTATCTTTATAGGCAAAGTCTTAAAGGGGAAGTATTGCATTAAAAAATGTTTTAATACTATTATGTACACTATACAATGCATTTTTTATTTTGCCTAAACAACTGTACAATAAAAACGATATCCAGTGTTCTGAGAATGAAATGCTTTCTATGGTGACAATTTGACATTGAACATATAATTCAGAGGATCTGGCAGCAGCTTTTAGACTACACTGCATTCTTCGCCTTGGACTAAGGTATCATCCAATAAATCTCAAGTGATCACTTCTGTTAAAAAGAGATCTCCTACTGAGCTGTGTGTATGCTGCATGAACGCTTCTGATTTCAAGGCTGAGGATCCACTATTCCAGCAGTACTCACTATAGAGACCATAAATCAGGGACAGATTACCGATGCAGGTCAAGTTATTTTTTATTTATATTAAGAGAGATTTAATTTAAAAAAAACAAGGATACTGCAGGTTTTGGCAGCAGACCCATATAAACCGCATTCCACCACCCTCGGAATCCTATCCACTGTAGTGTAGATCAAAGATCTGTCCCTCCCTCCCCTAATCTCCCCTCTGTGCTTATAGGGACCTGCTCATTATACCAAATGGTGCTACTGATCCTCCTAAAGGGGGGTACACACGGGGAGATGTGTGCTGAGCTATCTATCACAGAACGCTCAGCACACATCTCTCCCCCTGCTCAGCACACTGCGCGATGTGTGCTGAGCGAGGGGGAAGGGGACGCTCACTTCACCCAGCGTGCAGGCCAATCTACAGTCAGCGATTGCGACGCGCGGAGCCGCGCATCGCTATTGGGCATACACACGGAGCGATGTGTGCTTCTTTTCTAAGCAATCTAGTCAGATTGCTTAGAATTTAAGCACACATTGCTACGTGTGTATCCCCCTTGGCAGTGCAGGAATTAACTGAGAGACAACTGAAGGAAACAACAAAGCCTGTGTACAGCATATGCAGATGGAAGACTAGGGCAAGCAGTGAGATAAGTGCTCCGGACAAAGGGAGCAAGGGAGTGGGCTGTCCGCACGTAAAGTTCACCGGTGACCAGGTATGGAGAAGTTAATGTAGGTCAAGTGAATTAAATGTGAGCTCTTACCAGTTGCACAGCAAGTACATTGCAGACAGAAATACATATATTTTAAGGAGTATGTACTACCTAATTTATCAGAATATATTTAACTTTAAGGGCTCACAGATTTGCATTTATGTGCTGTAGCCTCCAATAAAGAGTCATTTACATGAGCTCTAAAATTACGGCACTTGTTAATCTCAGTTCTGCTTTATATCTTTGTTTATCTCCTAAGATAGTCTAAGAGAAATCAGAGTGTATTATGTGTAACCAATACATCTCTGACTAAACCTCAAGTTCAGAATCACAGCTGTGAGTTGTGGTACAGGTTAACAATCCACAGAAAACTTGCTTCATAACCAGGAAAAGACTGCGTTTATTTACCACAAGGCTACTGTGTCTGAAAATAGGCTTCACTCTAGTTTACATAAAAGTATATTTCTGCTATTGAAAATATATTAGTAAGTTAGACAGAATTAGCTATCATAATATGACAAATACCAACACAAAGGGAACTGGTCTTGTAGCAGGTCATGGATAGTACAGCTGGTAAAGGTATATAATGATCATATTGAAGAATTTTACACCAGTCTACTGTATAAAATGAACACCTCTCTGCAGTGGGTTCGGTATGCATGACCAGCAGGTCACCCCATACCAGCGTCGGAATCCCGGCTTGCAGATGGCCGGCGGCGTTATATTCCCACTCTATGGGTGTCGTGGACACCCACGAGTGGGAATAGTCCCTGTTAGTTAGCATGCCGACTGTCAAGACTGTAAGGTGGCGGGATTCTGGCGTCGGTATTGTGACCGGCGGTCACGTAACTGCCTCCTTCTGCAGCAATAAAATATACAATGCATGGCATTGTAAATATGCAAGGAAAATACTGAGGGTTTGGAGTACTAAAGGTAAATGCTACCTACAATGGCCTAAAGAGGATCTGTCAACAGAATGAGATCTCTCTAATGAACACACACACACACACACACACACACACACACACACACACACATATATATTTCCCCAATATATGTTTATTGATATTTGGCATACAGAAGTAAAAGCAGACAATAAGTGATAATACAGAACAAGGACCATAATCAGCGGACAATCATCAGAGGTATATAAAGCAAGCATAGGTAATTGGTTCAGAGAACATTATCTTGCAGAATGTGGTCATCACGTATATAACCAAGTGGTTAGTTCTGCCTAGACAATAATATACTTCAACATATATGTAAGAAAAGCAAAGGAGAGCAAAAAGGGGGAAAAGAAAAAAAAAAAAGAGAGAAACCAGACGGGAAGGGTAATAGGGTAGGGTTGTGTGGCGCTTCAGTTTTCATCTCAAGAAATCAATAGTAGAAACCTCCTAGCCTCATATTCATACAGTAAAAAGGAGTATTATGGTAGACTTACCATTGTTAACTCTCTTTATATGAGGTACATTGGGTTCCACAGGGAAAACATTGGGTGTAGAGTGGATCTTGATCCAGAGGCACCAACAGACTAAAGCTTAACTGTCCCAGGACGCATTGAGGCCTCCTCTATAACCCCGCCCCCAGGCACTGAGAGCTCAGTTTCGTTAACCAGTCCAATGCAAGAGCAGGCAAAAAAGAGAAGGCAGATATTAGTCACATAGAATCACATTCTCACGACAGGAGAAAGTACCAGCAGCTAATGCCATACAACCCAAAGAAGCTAGGTGCGTTAGGGTGGGCGCCCTGTGGAACCCAATGTACCTTGCAGAAAGAGAGTTAACAATGGTAAATCTACCATAACTCTCCTTTCCTGCAGCAGGTTACATTGGTTTCCACAGGGAAAACATTGGGGATGTCCTAAAGCAGTTCCTCAAGGGAGGGGAAGCGCCTTAGCGGATGTTAGAATCCGGCGTCCAAAGCATCCTGTGAGGCAACGGTATTAAAGGCATAGAACCTAAGAAACGTGGTCATAGAGGACCACGCAGCCACCTTGCACAATTGTTCTGCGGACACGCCCAAGAAGGTCCAATAGACCGAGTAGAATGGGTTTTAATAGCAGCAGGAGCTGGGAGTCCAGACTGCACATAAGCTTGTGCAAGGTTTGCATATTCGCAGGCCAGCCACGTTTGTGGAAACCAAACAGGACAAAAAGGGTACCTGACCTCCTTGATACGGAGAGCCCTAACCACCGCCAAGGAACGCTCTTTAGGAGACAAGTCCGAAGAGATAAAGTCCGGAACCACAATCTCTTTGTTAAGGTGAAAAGATGGCACCACCTCAGGTAAATAACCTGGTCGAGTTCGTAGAAACGCCCGGTCACGGTGAAATAACAGAAAGGGTGGCCGACAGGATAAAGTGCCTAAGTCTGACACCCGTCTTGCAGAGGCAATAACCAACAAGAACAGGACCTTGGCCGTGAGCCATTTAAGGTCCACCGAATCAAGAGGTTAATTTGGAGAATCTTGCAGGGTATGCAGTACAACAGACAGATCCCATGGAGCCACAGGAAGGACATAGGGAGGCTGTATCTGCAGAACACCCTGTATGAATATATGAATGTCAGGTATAGACGCAATCTTTCTCTGAAACCATACTGACAAGGCAGATATGTGAACCTTGAGGGAGGCCAGACGAAGACCTAAGTCCAGGCCTCTTTGCAGAAAAAAACAGAATTCTGGAAGTTCTGAATCTATAGGCATCATAATTCTTATAAGCACACCAGGGGAAGTAAGAATTCCAGACCCTGTATTAAATCCGGGCCGAGACCGGTTTGAGGGCCTTCAACAAAGTTTGAATAACCGCCTTGAAAAATCCTTTGGCCCTCAGGAATGATGCATCAAGAGCCACGCCGTCAAAGCCATCTGGCCAGGTCTGGTAGAGACAAGGGCCTTGTACGAGGAGGTCTGGTCGCTGAGGAAGTAGAAGGGGACGCTCAGTCAACAGACCCTGCAGGTCTGAGAACCATTGCCGTTTGGCTGGAGTGACTAGAAGTAGTATTCCTCCTTCTTGTTTGACCTTTTTGTAGGACCCTGGGCAGGACGGACACTGGAGGGAGCACGTAAAGCAGCCGAAAGTTCCATGGAACTGCCAGTGTGTCCACGAACGCTGCTTGAGGATCCCTGGTCCGATATCCATAGACTGGAACAATGTGATTGTGTCGAGACGCTATATGGTCTACCTCTAGTAGGCCCCACCTGTCCACTAGGAGTTGAAAGACTTCTGGGATGAAGACTCCACTCTCCGGCATGCACGTCCTGGGGACTGAGGAAGTCCGCTTCCCAGTTCAGGATGCCGGGAATGAACACTGCTGATATGGCTGGAAGATGGCATTCTGCCCAACAAATGGATTTTAGACACTTACAACCTTGCTATGCGGCTACGAGTGCCGCCTTGATAGTTTATGTATGCCACCGAGCTAGCGTTGTCAGACCGTTTCTGAACAGGCCTGTTCTGTACCAGAGGCAGGGCAATAGATAGTGCATTTAACACTGCCCTCAGCTCTAGAGTATTTAATGGAAGGAGCGAATCCTCCCTGGTTCAATGACCTTGAAAAGAGTGTTACTCCAACACCGCTCCCCATCTCCTCAGACTGGCGTCCGCAGTCAGCGGGACCCAGTCAGGGATCCAGAAGGGACAGCCCCTGCTCAATTGCTGGTCCTGGAGCCACTAGGTCAGCGAAAGACTAACCTCCGGAATCAAAGATATCATTGACAATCTGATCCGATTAGGTAGGCTGTCCCACTTGGAAAGGATTAACCGTTGTAGTGGGCAAGAATGAAAGTGAGCGTACTCTACCACGTCGAAGGTCGACACCATCAGGCCAAGTACTTGCATCGCCGAGTGTATTAACACTCTGGGGTGATGAAAGAAGCATCTTATCCTGTCCTGAAGCTTCAGGACTTTGGAGACAGAAACAGTCTTTGACTGTGCATGTCCAATAGTGCCCCTAGGTACACCATGCTCAGAGCTGGGACCAGCGAGGACTTCTTCCAATTGATTAGCCCTCCATGGGCTTGCAGAAAGATCACTGTCACAAGATGACCGAGGAGGACTTCGTGGGAATTTGCCAGAATCAGCAGGCCGTCCAAGTATGGCAGGATTCTGACACCCTGGCCACGGAGATGGGCCGTTATCACGGCCACGACCTTGGTAAAGATCAGAGAAACCATAGCCAGTCCAAATGGTAGAGCCTGGAAATGATAGTGAAGGTTGCCATTAGCAAACCGCAGGAACTGCTGATGTCACATGGCAACAGGAATATGCAGATATGCATCCTGTATATCCAGGAATACCATATAGTCTCTGGGTTCCATGGCCAGTACAATGGAGTGCAACGTTTCCATATGAAACCTGGACACTCTCACAAACTTGTTCAGAGATTTGAGTTTAGTATAGGCCAGAAGGACCCCATTGGGTTCCGGGACCAGAAACAGGGTCGAGTAATAACATCTGCCTCTCAGGGACTGGGGTACCGGCACAACCACTCCTGTACTCAGGAGAGAACTCACGACCGTTTGTAGAGTTTGCACTTTTTAACGGATCCGAAGAGAGAGCCGAAGTGCAGAACTGGCATGGGGGATTGTCTCTTGAAAGAGACAGTGTACCCGTGAGAGACAACTTCCAGTACCCATGCGTCTGAAGTGGTCTTTAACCAGACCTGGGTGAACTGTAGAAGTTGCCCTCCCACCCTGGGATCTCCCAGGATGAGGCCCGCCCCGTCATGCAGCAGGCTTGTCATGTTTTGAGCCTGAATCTGTTAGCAGACACCACATCAACGACATTGGACTCCTGTTATCCATCTTTGGCATCAACTGGACACTATACTCCACCACCTGGATTCAGCTTAAGCACCCAAATCTTTGGATTCCCCTTCGGCCATAAATGGACATTTCCTAAGGCTGATAGCACATCAAGGGATGACTCCAACCGCTCTGGTAATATCCATTGCTTATTGCTGACTGTTATTATTTGGCGGAGGTCCTAGCCTATGAGGATTTATTTACAGGGCCCTATTTGGTAGATCGGCTGACATATAATCATTCCAATTTGTTGGCAGTATTAATCTAAATGAACATATGGCATTGTGCACATTCTATTCGTTTTCATTCATATGTATACCTTTTTTATATTTATTTTTTGAATGTTCATTGGTAAATAAATTGTTTATTTTCTCTGACGTCCTAGTGGATGCTGGGTACTCCGTAAGGACCATGGGGAATAGACGGGCTCCGCAGGAGACTGGGCACTCTTAAAAGAAAGATTAGGTACTATATCTGGTGTGCACTGGCTCCTCCCTCTATGCCCCTCCTCCAGACCTCAGTTAGAATCTGTGCCCGGCCAGAGCTGGATGCACCTAGTGGGCTCTCCTGAGCTTACTAGAAAAGAAAGTACAGTCCTTTCGGCCTCAGAAGGGCAAGCGGGTCAGAGGGGAGTCCTTTCTGCCCAGAGGCAGGGGTAGAGGGAAAAAGCTGCACCAGATAGCCAGTTCCCAGGAACAAAAATCCTCCCCTGCTTCCACTAAGTCCACCGCATGACGCTGGGGCTCCACAGGTGGAGCCAGGTGCGGTGGGGGCCCGTCTCCGGAACTTCAGCGACCAGTGGGTTCGCTCACAGGTGGATCTCTGGGTTCTACAAGTGGTATCTCAGGGATACAAGCTGGAGTTCGAGGCGTCTCCCCCTCGCCGTTACCTCAAATCGGCCTTGCCAGCTACTCCCAAGGAAAGGGAGGTAGTACTGGCGGCAATTCACAAGCTGTACCTTCAGCAGGTGATAATCAAAGTTCCCCTCCTTCAACAGGGACGGGGTTACTATTCCACAATGTTTGTGGTACCGAAACCAGACGGTTCGGTGAGACCCATTCTAAATTTGAAATCCTTGAACACTTATATAAGGAAGTTCAAGTTCAAAATGGAATCGCTCAGGGCGGTTATTGCAAGCCTGGAAGAGGGGGATTTTATGGTGTCACTGGACATCAAGGATGCTTACCTACATGTCCCCATTTACCCACCTCACCAGGAGTACCTCAGGTTTGTGGTACAGGACTGCCATTACCAATTCCAGACGTTGCCGTTTGGTCTGTCCACGGCACCGAGGGTATTTACCAAGGTAATGGCCGAAATGATGATACTCCTTCGAAAGAAGGGAGTTATAATTATCCCGTACTTGGACGATCTCCTTATAAAGGCAAGGTCCAAGGAGCAGTTGTTAGTCGGAGTAGCACTATCTCGGGAAGTGCTACAACAGCACGGCTGGATTCTGAATATCCCAAAGTCGCAGCTGATTCCTACGACGCGTCTGCTGTTCTTGGGCATGATTCTGGACACAGAACAGAAGAAGGTGTTTCTCCCGGAGGAGAAGGCCAAGGAGTTGTCATCTCTGGTCAGAGACCTCCTGAAACCAAAACAGGTGTCGGTGTATCACTGCACGCGAGTCCTGGGAAAGATGGTAGCTTCTTACGAAGCAATTCCCTTCGGCAGGTTCCATGCAAGGATCTTTCAGTGGGATCTGTTAGACAAGTGGTCCGGATCGCATCTTCAGATACATCGGCTGATCACCCTGTCCCCGAGGGCCAGGGTGTCTCTGCTGTGGTGGCTGCAGAGTGCTCATCTTCTCGAGGGCCGCAGATTCGGCATTCAGGACTGGGTCCTGGTAAACACGGATGCAAGCCTCCGAGGTTGGGGGGCAGTCACTCAGGGAAGAAACTTCCAAGGACAGTGGTCGAGTCAGGAGACTTCCCTACACATAAATATTCTGGAACTAAGGGCCATTTACAATGCCCTAAGTCAAGCAGAACCCCTGCTTCAAGACCGACCGGTGCTGATTCAGTCAGACAACATCACGGCGGTCGCCCATGTAAACCGACAGGGCGGCACAAGAAGCAGGATGGCGATGGCAGAAGCCACAAGGATTCTTCGATGGGCGGAGAATCACGTGCTAGCACTGTCAGCGGTGTTCATTCCGGGAGTGGACAACTGGGAAGCAGACTTCCTCAGCAGGCACGACCTCCACCCGGGAGAGTGGGGACTTCATCCAGAAGTCTTCAAGCTGATTGTAAATCGTTGGGGAAGGCCACAGGTGGACATGATGGCGTCCCGCCTCAACAAAAAGCTAAAAAGATATTGCGCCAGGTCAAGGGACCCTCAGGCGATAGCTGTGGACGCTCTAGTGACACCGTGGGTGTACCAGTCGGTTTATGTGTTCCCTCCTCTTCCTCTCATACCAAAGGTACTGAGGATAATAAGAAAGAGAGGAGCAAGAACTATACTCATCGTTCCGGATTGGCCAAGAAGAACTTGGTACCCAGAACTCCAAGAAATGATCTCAGAGGAACCATGGCCTCTGCCTCTCAGACAGGACCTGTTACAGCAGGGGCCCTGTCTGTTCCAAGACTTACCGCGGCTGTGTTTGACGGCATGGCGGTTGAACGCCGGATCCTAACGGAAAAGGGCATTCCAGATGAAGTGATTCCTACGCTGATAAAGGCTAGGAAAGACGTGACAGCACAACATTATCACCGTATATGGCGAAAATATGTTGCTTGGTGTGAGGCCAGGAAGGCCCCAACAGAGGAATTTCAGCTGGGTCGATTTCTGCACTTCCTACAGTCAGGAGTGACTATGGGCCTAAAATTGGGCTCCATTAAAGTCCAGATTTCGGCCCTGTCTATTTTCTTTCAAAAAGAACTGGCTTCACTGCCTGAAGTTCAGACGTTTGTTAAGGGAGTGCTGCATATTCAGCCCCCTTATGTGCCTCCAGTGGCACCTTGGGATCTCAACGTAGTGTTGGATTTCCTAAAATCACATTGGTTTGAGCCACTTCAGACCGTGGAGTTGAAGTATCTCACGTGGAAGGTAGTCATGCTGTTGGCCTTGGCCTCAGCTAGGCGTGTCAGAATTGGTGGCTTTGTCCTGTAAAAGCCCATATCTGATTTTCCATATGGACAGGGCAGAATTGAGGACTCGTCCTCAATTTCTCCCTAAGGTGGTATCAGCGTTTCATTTGAACCAACCTATTGTGGTGCCTGCGGCTACTCGGGACTTGGAGGATTCCAAGTTGCTGGACGTAGTCCGGGCCCTGAAAATCTATGTTTCCAGGACGGCTAGAGTCAGGAAAACTGACTCGCTGTTTATCCTGCATGCACCCAACAAGCTGGGTGCTACTGCTTCAAAGCAGACTATTGCTCGCTGGATCTGTAGCACGATTCAACTTGCACATTCTGCGGCTGGACTGCCGCATCCTAAATCAGTAAAAGCCCATTCCACGAGGAAGGTGGGCTCTTCTTGGGCGGCTGCCCGAGGGGTCTCGGCTTTACAACTTTGCCGAGCTGCTACTTGGTCGGGATCAAACACCTTTGCAAAATTCTACAAGTTTGATACCCTGGCTGAGGAGGACCTTGAGTTTGCTCATTCGGTGCTGCAGAGTCATCCGCACTCTCCCGCCGTTTGGGAGCTTTGGTATAATCCCCATGGTCCTTACGGAGTACCCAGCATCCACTAGGACGTCAGAGAAAATAAGAATTTACTCACTGGTAATTCTATTTCTCGTAGTCCGTAGTGGATGCTGGGAGCCCGTCCCAAAGTGCGGACTCTCTGCAATACATGTATATAGTTATTGCTTAACTAAAGGGTTATTGTTTTGAGCCATCTGTTGACTGAGGCTCAGTTGTTGTTCATACTGTTAACTGGGTATAGTTATCACAAGTTGTACAGTGTGATTGGTGTGGCTGGTATGAGTCTTACCCTGGATTCCAAATCCTTTTCTAGTAATGTCAGCTCTTCCGGGCACAGTTTCCCTAACTGAGGTCTGGAGGAGGGGCATAGAGGGAGGAGCCAGTGCACACCAGATATAGTACCTAATCTTTCTTTTAAGAGTGCCCAGTCTCCTGCGGAGCCCGTCTATTCCCCATGGTCCTTACGGAGTACCCAGCATCCACTACGGACTACGAGAAATAGAATTACCGGTGAGTAAATTCTTATTTTATATTTTTACAAACCGTCCAGATCTTTTATACTTTTACAGCCAGCGCTGGTTTCTGTACTGTTTTTGTCATGTTTTGCAGCAGGCTGACGGACTGCCCAAGATTGTTTCGCATTGGGCTTGGTGGTTTTGGGTGCATGAGGTATGCCTGACCTTTTTGCTTTCCCTTGAGTCCGAAAGGAACGAAAAGTGGTACCATTTGCCTTCTGTGCAGAAGGATTAGTAGTGGGTAGAAAAGCAGTCTAAGCGGCTGCTATTCAGACACTATTTTATGTAGGTCTTCCCCAAACAAAATGCCCCCAGTGAAGGGGAGTACCTCCAAAGTCTTTTTGGAGTCTAGGTTTTCATGACCTCAACCACAATATGCGGCAAGCCAGGACAGATGTGGACGACGCCCCTTGGCTGCCATTACACCCGCCTCAGAGGGCGCCTCCTGAAAATAATAGGCTGCGGTGGTAACGAAACACAAGGGAACACAACTGAACTTTTAATAATTCCACTGGATGGTACACTGATTACACTGAACCAGTAGTGGAGAACAATAAACGCCTGGTGTTTAAACCTCAGAGTTCAGTAGTTCAGTTTCTGCTACTGAACTCTGAGGGTTACACACCAGGCGTTTATTGTACTTTTACACTTTTTTAGTCCAACATTGATGTTGGTCATTTTACACTACTTACTCCTTTTTAAGGATCATTTTCAATAGAAGAATCTCTATTAGACGGCTATTTCAGATTTTCCATGTGCATAAAACCATTCTGTTTCCAGATTTCTCCAAGCTGGCACTTCTAGCGACATATTCCTGTATATCATGTTGTCTTAATTTTTGATACTGTACCCCTGAGGAAGTCCTTCTGGACGAAACGCGTTGGATTCATTGTGCTTTTGCTATTTGTATCACAACTTGATCAATTTTCGGTAAAGAAATCTCATATAGTCAACTGGAATGACCTTCAGTGCCTTTTTGTGAACCATATATTTATATAAATGTATGTGCCATTCTGTACGAAATTGTGAATAAATGTAACCAGTATGCATTGTTCTGGTTTTATGTTCCACAATACATTTTATGTTATTTATGTTATTGTTGAAATGGTGTAATTGTATAGAACACTATCATTAGCGCCCTCAGATTTGTGTTTTGTTTTATCTCTTTGAGTCTCCGCTAGCGGGGGGCTCATCTAGAGGTGCTGCTTTTAACGCAACCCTAGCGCAATTAGGTATCTGTTGTGTGTGTGTGTGTGTATATATATATATATATATATATATAAAATAGGATTTTAATAACCTACCGGTAAATCCTTTTCTCGTAGTCCGTAGAGGATGCTTGGGTCCATTTTAGCACCATGGGGTATAGACAGTTCCGCAGGAGCCTTCGGCACTTTACGACATTTTTAACAGTGTGAACTGGCTCCTCCCTCTATGCCCCTCCTCCAGACCCCAGTATAGGAACTGCCCGAGGGGATGTACATATTCGAGAGAGGATTTACTAATAAACTTGTGGGGAGATTCACACCAGCTCACACCATATACAAAAAACATGTCGGCTAACATGGCCTTTAACATAACTCATGCCAACAAGCATGTATAACGTAACAGCAACAGCTGTCAACTTCTAAACACAAGTGTGTAAAATTTTTTAAACGTAATCAGCAGGAAAATGGAGCACTGGGCAGGCGTCCAGCATCCTCTACGGACTATGAAAAAAGGATTTACCGGTAGGTTATTAAAATCCTATTTTCTCTTACGTCCTAGAAGATGCTGGGGTCCATTTTAGTACCATGGGGATATACCAAAGCTCCCAGTACAGGCGGGAAAGTGCTAATGTTTCTGCAGAACTGACTGACCATATTTTAGGTCATCAGTAGCCAAGGTGTCAAACTTATAAAACTTAGCAAACGTGTTTGCACCTGACCAAGTAGCAGCTCGGCAGATTTGCAATGCCGAGACACCCCGGGCCGCCGGAAAGAACCCACTTTCCTTGTAGAGTGGCTTTCACCGAAGTCGGTAACGGCAATCCTGCCGTGGAATGAGCGTTCTGAATGGTACCCCTGATCCAGCGCGCAATAGTCTGCTTAGAAGCAGGACCCGCAATCTTGTTGGGGTCATAGAGGACAAACAAAGATTCTGTTTTCCTTATCCTAGCCGTTCTTGCGACATAAGTCCTCAACGCTCTGATGACATCCAAGGACTTTGGGACGGCTGAGGTGTCAGAAGCCACTGGCACCACCACTGGTTGGTTGATATGAAAAGAAGACACAACCTTCGGAAGAAAGTGCTGACGTGTTCTCAGTTCAGCCCTATCTTCATGAAATATTAAGTAAGGACTCTTGTATGACAGAGCTCCTAACTCAGACACTCGTCTGCCTGAGGCCAAGGCCAACAGCATGACCACTTTCCAAGTGAGAAACTTCAACTCTATCTCTTGCAGAGGCTCAAACCAGTCCGATTTAAGGAACTGCAATACCACATTAAGATCCCATGGCGCCGCAGGAGGCACAAAGGGAGGTTGGATGCGCAGAACCCCTTTCACGAAGGTCTGAACCTCAGGAAGAGAAGCCAATTGTTTCTGAAAGAAAACTGACAAGGCCGAGATCTGAACCTTGATGGATCTTAATCTCAATCCAGCATCCACACCCGCCTGTATAAATAGGAGAAGTCGTCCTAATTGAAACTCCACCGCAGGAGACTTTTTGGATTCACACCAAAATACATATTTTCTCCAAATACGATGGTAATGTTTGCACGTTACCCCTTTCCTGGCCAGAATAAGTGTGGGAATGACTTCTTTGGGAATACCCTTACGGGCTAGGATCTGGCGCTCAACAGCCATGCCGTCAAACGCAGCCGCGGTAAGTCCTGATAAACTAACGGCCCCTGCTGAAGCAGGTCCTCGCGAAGAGGAAGAGGCAGAGGATCTTCCAGTAATAACTCTTGAAGATCTGGATACCAAGCCCTCCTTGGCCAATCTGGAGCAATGAATATTGCTCGAACTCACGTTCTTCTGATGATCTTGAGAACTTTTGGAATAAGTGGAAGTGGAGGAAACAGATACACCGACTGAAACACCCACTGGGTCACCAGTGCATCGATCGCTATTGCTTGTGGGTCTCTGGACCTGGAACAATATTTCTGAAGCTTCTTGTTGAGGCGTGATGCCATCATATCCACTTGAGGAACACCCCAACGACTTGTCACCTCCGCAAAGACTTCTGGGTGGAGACCCCATTCGCCTGGATGGAGATCGTGTCTGCTGAGGAAGTCTGCTTCCCAGTTGTCCACTCCCGGGATGAAAATTGCCGACAGAGCTTTTGCATGTCTTTCTGCCTAGAGGAGTATCTTTGTCACCTCTGTCAGTGCCGTTCTGCTTTTTGTTCCACCTTGACGGTTTATGTAAGCTACTGCCGTTACATTGTCTGACTGGATCTGTATGGGACGACCTTGAAGAAGGTGTGACGCCTGATGAAGACTGTTGTACACAGCTCTCAATTCCAGAATGTTTATGTGAAGTCGAGTTTCTTGACTTGACCACCTTTCTTGGAAGCTTTCCCCTTGTGTGACTGCTCCCCAACCTCGGAGGCTTGCATCTGTGGTCACCAGGATCCAGGTCTGAATCCCGAACCTGCGTCCCTCCAGGAGGTGAGACATTTGTAGCCACCACAGGAGCGAAATTCTGGCTTTTGCTGACAAGATTATCTTTTGATGCATGTGGAGATGCGACCCAGACCACTTGTCCAGTAGGTCCCACTGGAAGACCCTGGCATGGAATCGGCCATATTGTAGCGCCTCGTAAGCCGCTACCATTTTCCCCAACAGTCGAATGCACTGATGAATTGATACTGTTCTGGGTCTCAAAAGTTGTTTGACCATGCTCTGGATCTCCTGAGCCTTTTCCACCGGTAGAAATACTTTCTGTACCTCGGTGTCCAGTATCATTCCCAAAAATGATAACCTCATCGTCGGTTCCAACTGAGATTTTGGAAAATTGATGATCCAACCGTGCTGTTGAAGTACCGTCAGGGATAACGCAATGTTCTGGATTAGCTTGTCCCTGGATCTCGCCTTTATGAGGAGATTGTCTAAGTATGGAATTATGTTGACTCCTTGTTTGCGAAGGAGAACCATCATCTCTGCCATCACCTTGGTGAATATTCTCGGAGCCGTAGAGAGCCCGAACGGTAATGTCTGGAATTGGTAGTGGCAATCCTGAACTGCAAATCTCAGGTATGCTTGATGTGGCGGGTAAATGGGGACATGCAAGTAAGCATGCTTGATGTCCACTGACATGAGAAATTCCTTTTCTTCCTAGCTGGAAATCACCGCTCTCAAGGATTCCATCTTGAATTTAAATCTTTTTAAATAAAGATTCAGAGATTTTAGGTTTAAAATCGGCCTGACGAGCCATCTGGCTTCGGTACTATAAACAGGCTTGAATAAAAGCCTTGATTCCTCTGTTCGGCAGGAACCAAGGCAATTACTTTTTCTTGACATAACTTGTGTATTGCATTCAGGACATTTGCGCGGTCCTGAGCAGAAACTGGTAAGGCTGATTTGAAAAATCGGCATGGGGGAAGGTCTTGAAATTCCAACCTGTAACCTTGGGATATTATCTGTAAAATCCAAGGATCCAGGTCTGAGCGAAGCCAGACCTGGCTGAAATATAAAAGACGTGCCCTCACCCGATCGCACTCCCGCAGAGGAGCCCCAGCGTCATGCTGTGGTTTTTGCAGAAGTAGTTGCTGACTTCTGCTCTTGGGAGCCTGAGGGTGTTGTAGGTTTTCTACCTTTTCCTCTCCCTTTTCCTGTGAAAAAAAGGAGTACTTTTAGCCTTTTTGTACTTGTTGGGCCGAAAGGACTGCATAGTATGAGAATAATATACTTTTTTAGCCGGTGTAGTTGCCGACGGCAGAAATGCTGACTTGCCAGATGTAGTAGTTGATATCATGGCATCTAATTTCTCTCCAAAGAGGGCCTCACCATTGTATGGGAGCGCCTCAATATTTCTTTTGGATTCTGCGTCAGCATTCCATTGGCGTATCCAGAGCGCCGTGCGGGCTGAAAGCGCCATAGCAGAGGCACGTGAGCCCAGTAAGCCTACGTCCTTCATAGCCTCAACCAAATTACCTGCAGAATCTTTGATATGACCTAGAATTTGCAGCATGTCATCTTTATCGACCGTGTCAATATTAACAATCAAGTTATCTGCCCACTTTTTGACTGCGTTACCTACCCACGCAGAAGCAATTGTGGGCCTGAGCAAAGTACCCGTAGCAACATAAATGGACTTTAAAGTCGTCTCTAATTTGCGGTCAGCAGGTTCTTTTAATGAAGCTGACCCTGGGGCAGGTAAAATGATTTTCTTTGACAACCTAGAAACTGAGGTGTCTATCATTGGGGGTGACTCCCACTTACGCCTATCCTCTTCTGGGAAAGGGTACGCTACCCGCAACCTTTTAGGGATAACAAATTTCTTTTCCGGGTTTCCTCAAAAAATTTATTTAAGTCCTTAGACGGAGGAAAAGTCATCACCTGTTTTTTATTTAATTTAAAATAATCTTTTTCCTCAGGTGGAGGTGTTGTGTCAGGACATTCCCACACCTCTTTTATGGCGACTATCATACATTGAATGCTCTTAGCCAGTTTGGGATCTACCCCCCTCAAATCCCCAGTGTCGACTTCAGTGTCGGAATCTGTGTCAGTGTCCCTTTGCATAATTTGGGCCAGGGACCTTTTCTGGGAACTGGAGGGGTCCCGAGTGGATGATGTGGAAGAATCAGCAAATAGAGCATCTTCCACAGACTGTCTCCAATGTTTTGTCTGTTCCTCAGACTCAGAAAATTTCTTTGCTAGTTTAGCCATATTACTCTGCAGCTTTCTCACCCACACAGGCTCAGAACACTCTTGTGCCTCTAACATGGGTTCCTCTGGGGAAGAGCTTTCTCTAGACATGTTACACTCGTGTATAGTCACACCACTCAAACACACACAGGAGCTAATGAGGACAGACTTACACTAATGTCTGTCAGAGGGACCCAGAGGGAATTGCCAGTCCACACCACGCACCCTATATGTAATACATACAATGAATATACATATATACCAAAACAGCGCTTTTAATCCAATGTGAAGCCCGCAGACTTCAATCAATTATGTGCTCCCCTCCCCTTCTATAACACCCTGGTACTTGTATCAGCGATGTGTGAGAAGTAGCCTGCAGGATCAGCGCTCCGGCGTCTCTGTGAGGAGAAAATGGCGCCAAATGAGTGTTACAAGCAATTCTGAGGTGAAGCCCCGCCCCCTGTAATGGCACGGATCAGCCACAGTAATATTTATACTGGCGGGGGTAGTGTACATGAGCGGCTCACATGTATGTACATTTTGCCAGTGAGAGTTAGGATTTATCATGCCCCTCAGAGCGCCCCCCCCCCCCCGCGCTCTGCACCCTGTGCTTAGAGACATGTTGCTGCGCAGCATCTCGCGCTGCGCTGGTACCTTTATGCCGCCACGATGACCGGAGGGCCCCTCTCTGCAGGTCTCCGGTAAATACTCACCAGTCTTCTGACTTCTGGCTCTGTTAGGGGGTGCTGTGGGAGTGAGCAGCAGCCAGGCAAGGGCTGTGTTCAGTACCCTTCAGGAGCTAATGGTGTCCTGTCAGCGGAAGCAGAGCCATTAAACTAACTGAGAAGTTGGTTCCTACTTCCTCCCCTAAGTCCCACGAAGCAGGGAAGCTGTTGCCAGCAGCTTTCCTGTAAAATAAAAAACCTAACAACGTCTTTTCCAGCAGAACTCTGTAGAGCTCCACTGGTGTGCATCCAGTCTCTCGGGCACATTTTCTAAACTGGGGTCTGGAGGAGGGGCATAGAGGGAGGAGCCAGTTCACACTGTTAAAAAGTCTTAAAGTGCCGAAGGCTCCTGCGGAACCGTCTATACCCCATGGTACTAAAATGGACCCCAGCATCCTCTAGGACGTAAGTGAATATATATATATATATATATATATATATATATTGAGTATCCCATATCCAAATATTCCGAAATACGGAATATTCCAAAATACGGACTTTGAGTGAGATTGAGATAGTGAAACCTTTGTTTTCTGGTGGCTCACTGTACACAAACTTTGTTTAATACACAAAGTTATTAAAAATATTGTATTAAATGACCTTCAGGCTCTGTGTATAATGTGTATATGAAACATAAATGAATTGTGTGAATGTAGACACACTTTGTTTAATGCACGAAGTTCTAAAAAATATTGGCTAAAATGACCTTCAGGCTGTGTGTATAAGGTGTATATGTAACATAAATGTATTCTGTGCTTAGACTTAGGTCCCATCACCATGATATCTCATTATGGTATGCAATCATTCCAAAATACGGAAAAATCCCATATCCAAAATACCTCTGGTCCCAAGCATTTTGGATAAGGGAGACTCAACCTGTATTTTATATATATATATATATATATATATATATATATATATAGAGAGAGAGAGAGAGAGAGAGAGAGCGCGAGAGAGATACTTTAGGCATCCCTTCACACGCTTATCTGTCGGTTCTTTCAGTGAAGTGACAGTGGTGACGGGCAGAGTGGACGACACCACAAGGCGGGTGACGTGAGAATCCACCGGCGGTGGAATCTCCCATTTGTTACACAACTCTGCAGGGAGAGGAAAGCGAGCCAAGGCCCGATTTATGCAGAGGGAAGTTCTTCCCTGGATAAGACCAGGGTTCCCGCCTGATGTCCACTAAATGGTCAGAATGGTGTAATAAGTTTAAACAGCAGAAGGTGGTTAAACTGTTTCAGTTTTCTTTGCCACAGTAGTGGAATCCTCATCATCAGTGATTTGTAGGATATGCTTAAGAGCAACCACTAAGGCAGGGACATCAATCTGCAAGGGAGAATCCTCATCAGTAACACAGAAATCAGTGTCTGACAGGACCGTATGCTCCCCCCTCCCTCTTCTGATGAAAACATCCGAAAGGTTTGTAGATTGTGAGGAGGAAGCAGCCCGCTTAAAAAACCTAGGAACACAGGAGGGACCTGGGACAGATTTATGTCTCACTAATGACTGATTTTGCTGCAGCTAGTTAGACAGATTTTCCGCCCAAGGCGGATTAACCTTGGGGATAATTTGGGACACATGTGGACCCATAGGGAACGCTAGGCGTTCTACCATAGTACCCAGTAGGTTGGTGAACGCAGCCCAGGTTGGCTCCAGTGTAGATGCAGGAGCTACGGACTGACTGGGAGGTGCATGACAAATAGTAAACAGACCATCATACAACACTTCCCCCTCTGGTAAATCCTTGGAGCATGCTCTGCATGATGCAGAAGCTTCCACTGATTACTGCCCTTTCTGTTAGACATTATGACAAATGCAACAACAGAGCAACTTTGTACGATAAAGCCAGTACCCAATACCTGCGAATAAATCCGGTATTATGTGACTGTAACACAGGAGAATATATGCATGAGATAAATGCTGTGTATTACTATATTATGAGACCCAGACGCACCTAGCCCTAAGGGTACAGAATATAGTGACAGTTATATCTGGGAAACACAGAGTGAAACCACACAGCAGATACATGGTCAATGTAACGCTCCATGTTGGTGGCTGTGTGCTGCATTCTGCCTGCGTGTGTCCCAGCCTAAGTACATTGATGAAGTCCTGATGGCTGCCAGACAGAAGTGACATGAATGAACAGAGGCGCAATTGTATTCAATGCCACATAACTGAATGTCGATTTACACAGTGAAACATTTGTTCTCACATTTAGGAAACTGCCGAGTTAAACTGCCAGTAATGAGGTACAGCCTCATTACCGGTCCCTCAGCAACCGGAGGAGCGGTCCCTCCGGCGCAAAGGAGATAAGAGAAATCAAGGTAACTAGTCAAATTGTGGTGGTAGGCGATTCTCTCATCAGCAAGACAGGGCAATCTGCTACCGGGACTGTGATCGCCATACAGTCTGTTGTCTCCCAGGTGCTCGGGTACGTCACATCGTGGACCAGGTAGAAATATTGTTGGGAGGGGCGGTGCACGTTGGTACTAACGACAAAGTTAGTGGCAGGTGGGATGTCCTTAAGAAAGATTATAGGTACCCTGGCCAGAAACTAAAGGCAAGGACATCTAGGGTAATATTCTATGAAATATTACCTGTGCCACGCGCTAGTCCAGGGAGGCAGAGGGAGATTAGGGAGGTAATGTGTGGCTTAGAGACTGGTGTAGGAAAGAGGAATTTGTGTTCTTGGAACACTGGGCGGACTTCTCAGTCAGGCGCCATCTTTTTTGTTGCGATGGGCTGCACCTGAATGAGGAAGGGTCAGCAGTGCTGGAGGGTAGGATGGTTAGAAGGTTGGAGGAGTTTTTAAACTAGGTGCCTGGGGGGAGGGACAAGAAAGAATTAGTAGGGACAACTAGAGAGAGTAGAAAGAGGGATGTTTAAAGTATAATGGGGGTGGAGAGGGGGGAAAGGAGAAAAAAAAGTCAACAATGGTAAATTAAGGAAAACTCAACTTCCTAAGGAAACGTCTACAACTAAACTTGCAGTTCAGGGAAGTACTAAACTTAAGGATATGCTTGCAAATGCAAGAAGCCTAACAAGTTAAATGGGGGAATTAGAAACAATTGCACTTAATGACCAATATGATATCATAGGCATTACAGAGACATGGTGGGACGATTCCCACGACTGGGAAGCAAACATGGAGGGGTACACCCTCTTCAGGAGAGATGGGATTAATAAAAAAAGGAGGGGGTGTTTGTCTTTATGTTAAGCCATTCCTAATACCCTATGTAAAGGGGGTTATTTACGAGGGGACTGGAGATAACGAAGAGTCATTATGGGCTGAGATTTCGAGTGGGGGTAAAGATACAAAAAAGCTTTTAATAGGGACATGCTACAAACCACCTAATATTAGTGTGTCTGACGAATTACAACTCTGGCAGCAAATCGAAAAAGCTGCAGCAGTGGGGGAGGTCATTATCAAAGGGGACTTTAATTACCCGGACATAAATTGGAACACCGGAACAGTAAATACAGCTAGGGGAAACAGGTTCTTAAACATTTTACAAGATCATTACTTGTCCCAGGTACTCGAGGAACCAACTAGACATAGGACTATACTGGACCTAGCACTAACTAATAATACGGAGAGAATATCAAATGCTAAAGTAGGGGAGACCTTGGGAAATAGTGATAATATAATTTGATATCAGCTTCCAAAAACAACACTATTATAAGGGTCTAACGAAAACATTTAACTTTAGAAAAGCTAATTTCAACTTGCTGAAACAAGCAATGAAGGATATCAATTGGGAAATTGTTTTCCATGGTAGGAATACGGCTGAAATGTGGGATATTTTTACAACTGAGCTCAGTAAGTACACTCATTTGTTCATTCCCAAGGTTAACAAAAACTGGAGTAGTAAATCCAAACCGATGTGGCTTAATAAGGTGGTCAAGGAACAAATGGATAAAAAGAAGCAAGCTTTCAAAGAATTTAAGTCTAATGGGCAGGCGGAATCATTCCAGTTCTACAGGGAATGTAACAAAAAAAGCAAAAAAGAAATCAGGGCAGCCAATATAGAAAACGAAAAACAAATCGCAAAGGAAAGTAAAACAAACACCAAAAAGTTCTTTATGTATATAAACGGTAAAAGGTTACAAAAAGAGAATATTGGACCACTAAAGGGCGAGTTGAATGTCTTGATTGATGAAAGTAGGGAAAAAGCAGATTTATTGAATAAATTCTTTTCATCAGTATTCACGAGAGAGGACGGAAGAAGTGCACAACATAAGCGATAAAAACGTCCCGTTGCTAAGTACTTGGTTAAACGAGGAAGTAGTCTGGGAGAGACTAAGCAAAATTAAGATCAATAAATCTCCTGGGCCGGATGGACTACACCCCAGGGTACTTATGGAACTAAACTCAGAGCTATCGAAGCCCCTATATTTGATTTTCAGAGAGTCAATTACATCAGGAATGATACCGAAGGACTGGCGTATTTTAGAGGTAGTCCCAATATTTAAAAAAGGAATAAATACTCATCCCGACAACTATAGACCGGTAAGTTTGACATCAATAGTGGGGAAAATACTGGAAGGTATATTAAGGGATAGTATACTAAACTACTTAGATACCTCCAAGGTTATTAATAGGAACCAACATGGTTTTGTGAAGGACAGGTCATGTCAAACTAACTTAATAAGCTTCTACGAGAAAGTGAGCGATAATATAGATCATGGTAAAGCAGTGGATGTGGTCTTTTTAGGACTTTGCTAAGGCCTTTGACAAAGTCCCACATAAGAGACTAATTTTCAAATTGAGAGAGCTTGGGGTGGGAAACACTATTTGTACTTGGGTAAGAAATTGGCTGTACAACAGAAAACAGCGAGTGGTGATTTATGGGATGTGCTCTGAATGGGCCTCAGTGCTTAGTGGAATACCGCTGGGTTCAGTACTCGGGCCATTGATGTTTAACATATTTATTAATGACCTAGGAGTGGGCCTAGAAAGCACAGTGTCAATTTTTGCAGACAATACTAAACTGTGTCGAGTAATTAATGCCGACAAGGATGTTGAGTCTCTATGGAATGATTTATCCAGAGAGGTCTGGGCAGACAAATAGAGAATGAGGTTCAACATCGAAAAATGAAAAGTTATACAGTTTGGGACTAAGAACATCGGGCAGCCTATAAATTAAATGGGGAAAATGTAGGGATAACGGTAGTTGAAAAGAATTTGGGTGTGCTCATCGATAACAGACTTCGTAGCAGTACGCAATGTCAAAATGCAGCAACAAAAGCAAATAAAGTTAGCATGCATAAAACGGGGAATGGAGACAAGGGATGAGAGTGTAATCCTGTAACTGTATAAATCATTGGTGTGGCCACACCTGGAATATTGTGTAGTTCTGGGCACCGCACCATAAAAAAGATATCTTGGAACTCGGAAGGGTTCAGAGGCGAGCAACCAAACTGGTTAAGGGGTTAGAGGCACTGAATTATGAGGAAAGACTTACAAGGTTAGATATATTCACACTGAAAAAGAGGTGGCTGAGAGGGGACATTATTAATATTTATAAATACATTAAGGGACAATATAAGGACTTATCAGACGATCTGTTTATCAAAAAAATACTACACAGGACAGGAGGACACCCCGAGGTTAGAAGAAGAAAAATTTCATACACAACGGAGTAAAGGGTTCTTCAAAGTAAGAACAGTAAGGATTTGGAGGTAGTAATGGTGGACTCACTAAATAAGTTTAAAAATGGTTTAGATAAATTCCAACTGATAGAAATATCCAAGGTTACAGCATCTAAATAATACAGTACAGGTTGAACTCGACGGACATTTGTCTTTTTTCAACCTCACCAACTATGTAAATACAGGCACACAGGCAATACATAAATTATCACAATAAATCTGCACTGAAATATATATATATATATATATATATATATATATATATACACACACACACACACACACACACACACACACACACACACATGCCGGCGGCACTCACAGGCTTTTCAAAGCCAAAAGACCAGACCAGTCGGTTAGCGCTTAACGTTTCGGTGTATTTCAACCGTCTTCAGAACCATAATAATACAAACACATGAACAAACATTTATACATGAGTAACTCACCACACGTGCATGTTCCACGGAGCCCCGGGAACAGATTTCCGGTGACGTCATCCCACACTGACAAGCCTGCCCAGCAGATGAAGACTTCCGGCCGAGTGCACCATCACCATAACAACCAGTGTATACAATGCTGAATACTGTTCTTGCAACGAATCACTGTACATATATACAATAAAAACGTTTTAAATACAGCACAATCTCCAAACATAATTACAAGGACAAAAAACCGAATAGATTACAGAACTTTAGACGATTAGAAACAAGTTATGCATGTAGTTACCCAAATTGATTTCTATAAGAATCATAATGTAACGAATGTTTCAGTACAAAAAAGAACTTGTCATCCCTAAAGAACTTCTAAACTTATTACAAAAAACATGTAAGGGATAGAGTTTCATTAAGGCCATGAGGGGATACCGTATTTAAACGGTGTATCCACCGTGCTTCCATTTGAAGTAATAACTTACCCCTATCACCACCTCGTTTAGATAGGGGCACATGATCAAGCATTTTATACCGTAAAGATGATAAATTATGTTGATGCTCTTTGAAATGTTTCGCAACGGGCTGATCGATTTGTTTCCCCTCCAAAATCTGTTTTATGGCACTACGATGCTGAGACATCCTTTCTTTAAATTCACAAGTGGTCTTGCCAATATAATATAATCCACATGGACATCGTATACAGTAGATAACAAATCTACTAGTACACGTGAGGACGTGAGAGATCTTGATTTGTTTACCGGAATGGGGATGTAAGATGTAATCACCCGTTTCAAGATATAAACAAGTGGTACATCCAGTACACTTATAATTATCGGGTTTTCTTGTAAGGAATGTGTGCTTAGGCCCAGATGAAAACTGAGAGATGTCTGCATGAACGACCATATCTCTAATATTACGACCTCGTTTATAACATGGAAGTAATTTATGTGTGGCCAGACTCGAAAGATCATGGTCTGCTTGTATCACTGGCCAAACACGTTTAGCCGTACCCACTATCTTATGGCTAGAGGTAGTGAATTTAGTAACACAGATCATCGCTTGATCTATTTTCTCTTCTTTCTTAGGAGCAGACACTGATGGCTGAGCTAATGCGCGTTGCATTGCCTGCTGTAACAACCTATTTGAGTATCCTCTCTGTAAAAAATTTTGTGTTAATTTATGCATTTGGATTTTTTTATCCTCTGCATCACTGCATATGCGGTGAATGCGGAGATATTGAGAAAATGGTAACCCATTTTTCAAAGAACTTGGATGATGACTGGAAGACTGAAGTAAACAATTGACATCCGTAGGTTTACTATAAATTGAAGTAATAAATTTACCATCTTGCTTAGTAATGTTGACATCTAAAAAATGAATACTATGAAACTGTATGTCAAAAGTAAACTTAATACAGTCATCCATCTCATTGGCATGCTGGATCATCGAGATAAAGGCTTCTTTGGAACCTGTCCATAACATGAATACGTCATCTATGTAGCGAGTATACATAGCAATATAAGAGCTACATAGATGATTAGTAAAAAACATTTCATGTTCAACGCCAAACATGAAGGCATTTGCGTATGCCGGAGCTGCGCAAGAACCCATTGCGCAGCCCTGCTGTTGTCTAAAGAACTTTCTTATTTAAGTTTACTTTTGACATACAGTTTCATAGTATTCATTTTTTAGATGTCAACATTACTAAGCAAGATGGTAAATTTATTACTTCAAATTATAGTAAACCTACGGATGTCAATTGTTTACTTCAGTCTTCCAGTCATCATCCAAGTTCATTTTCTCAATATCTCCGCATTCACCGCATATGCAGTGATGCAGAGGATAAAAAAATCCAAATGCATAAATTAACACAAAAATTTTTACAGAGAGGATACTCAAATAGGTTGTTACAGCAGGCAATGCAACGCGCATTAGCTCAGCCATCAGTGTCTGCTCCTAAGAAAGAAAAGAAAATAGATCAAGCGATGGTCTGTGTTACTAAATTCACTACCTCTAGCCATAAGATAGTGGGTACGGCTAAACGTGTTTGGCCAGTGATACAAGCAGACCCTGATCTTTCGAGTCTGGCCACACATAAATTACTTCCATGTTATAAACGAGGTCGTAATATTAGAGATATGGTCGTTCATGCAGACATCTCTCAGTTTTCATCTGGGCCTAAGCACACATTCCTTACAAGAAAACCCGGTAATTATAAGTGTACTGGATGTACCACTTGTTTATAACTTGAAACGGGTGATTACATCTTACATCCCCATTCCGGTAAACAAATCAAGATCTCTCACGTCCTCACGTGTACTAGTAGATTTGTTATCTACTGTATACGATATCCATGCGGATTATATTATATTGGCAAGACCACTTGTCAATTTAAAGAAAGGATGTCTCAGCATCGTAGTGCCATAAAACAGATTTTGGGGGGGAAACAAATCGATCAGCCCGTTGCGAAACATTTCAAAGAGCATCAACATAATTTATCATCTTTACGGTATAAAATGCTTGATCATGTGCCCCTATCTAAACGAGGTGGTGATAGGGGTAAGTTATTACTTCAGATGGAAGCACGGTGGATACACCGTTTAAATACGGTATCCCCTCATGGCCTTAATGAAACTCTATCCCTTACATGTTTTTTGTAATAAGTTTAGAAGTTCTTTAGGGATGACAAGTTCTTTTTTGTACTGAAACATTCGTTACATTATGATTCTTATAGAAATCAATTTGGGTAACTACATGCATAACTTGTTTCTAATCGTCTAAAGTTCTGTAATCTATTCGATTTTTTGTCCTTGTAATTATGTTTGGAGATTGTGCTGTATTTAAAACGTTTTTATTGTATATTTGTACAGTGATTCGTTGCAAGAACAGTATTCAGCATTGTATACACTGGTTGTTATGGTGATGGTGCACTCGGCCGGAAGTCGTCATCTGCTGGGCAGGCTTGTCAGTGTGGGATGATGTCACCGGAAATCTGTTCTGACATACAGCGCTGACAGCCCGGAGAAGAAATCTTCTGTCAGAAAAGCTTTTTCAGGGCTGCCCAGTGCAGTCCTGCTGCTGCAGACACCAACTCGAAACTGAGCTCTCAGTGCCTGCATCCTGGGACAGCTAAAGCTTTAGCCTGTTGGTGCCTCTGGATCAAGATCCACTTTACACCCGATGTTTTCCCTGTGGAAACCAATGTAACCTGCTGCAGAAATCAGAAGTTATGGTTGACTTGCCATCGATAACCCTGTTTCTCCTAAGGCCACAGGATCAATCTTGGGTAATAGGTGGGGTCAGAGGAACAAGTGCCAAACAGTTAAAGCTTTTGAGCTCCCAGGATGCAACGGTCCAGCCTCCCTATAACCCCGCCTCCTGGCTCAGGAAATTCAGTTGGTTCCAAAGCTCAAGGCAGGAGCAGATTTATCGAGAGGGAAGACCTATTCAGGTGAGAACATACATACACTTTGGTACCCGAAGGAAGGAAGAGGTTAGTAAGTGTAAAGATTCTCAAATCAGGTGAGTCAGGGTGGGTTCCCTGTGGGTACTGTAGACTTCGAAGTTATCGACAGTAAATGTACCATAACTCCTGATTTCTCCTTCAGGGTCCACATTTTTACCAGTTATTTATATAAGTACATATATTCCGCAGCGCTTTACAGAAAATATTTGGCCATTTACATCAGTCCCTGCTCCTTTGGAGCTTACAATCTATATTCCCTATCACATGTACATGCACACATATTCACACTAGGGATATTTTTTTTTGTTGGGATACAATTAATCTACCAGTATATTTTTGGATTGTGGGAGGAAACCGGAGTACCCGGAGAAAACCCATGCAAGCACGGGGAGAATTTACAAACTCCACACAGTTAGGGCCATGGTGGGAATTGAACCCATGACTTCAGTGCTGTGAGGCAGTAATGCTAACCATTACATCATCCGTACACATCCACATTAGTCCTTAGGCTCTACCGTGGGATGTCCCAAAGCAGTAACTAAAGGGAGGGGACGCTCCTGATTGGACAGGAGAATCCTTCGCCCAAATGCAGCGTCCTGAGAGGCAAAGGTATCAAAGGCATAATTGTCTAATGAATGTGTTAATTGATGACCATGTGGCTGCCTTACAGAGTTGCTCAGCTGAGGCGACACGATGGGCTGCCCATGAAGGACCTACCGAACGAGTCGAGTGAGCAGAGACATTATCCAGGATAGGGAGTTCAGCTTGAGAGCTTGAGCTTCTGAGATAGTCATTCGAAGCCATCTAGCTATTGTATGCTGTTATTGGCAGGCCATCCTCTCTAGTATAAACCATATAGTACGAAGAGAGTGTCTATCCTTCTGATGGCACTGGTACGATTCACATAGATCCTTAGAGCATGAACTACGTCCAATGATGCTTCTCCTGCAGAGAGGTCCGGTACCTCAAAAGCCGGAACTACTATTTCTTCATTAAGGTGAAACTTAGAGACCACCTTAGGAAGATAACCAGATTTAGTTTGGAGAACTGCTCTATCTGGATGGAATACCAGAGATGGGGGGCGACACAATAGCATCCCTAAATCTGATACTCTTCTAGCTGAAGCATTTAAGATAAAGAACTTTGTTGTTCTGACAAGAGGCCATGAGGTCCAGTCCACTTCTGGCCGTCCCCGCTTGTCTACCAGTATCTGAAAGACTTCTGGGTGCAAGGTGCTTGAATGTCGTGCCGGCTGAGAAAATTTGCTTCCCAAGTTAGGACTCCTGGTATGAATACTGCACACACGGCTGGATGATGAAGTTCTGCCCACTTTAATGTGCGGCTTACCTCCTTCACTGCCCTTCGGCTATGAGTGACTCCTTAGTGATTGAGGTACGCTACTGCCGTGACATTGTCCAAGCAAATCTGAATAGGCTTGCCGCAAAGTATTTCTTTTGCCTGGGTGAGTGCCATGTATATGGCCCAAAGTTCCAGAAGGTTGATTGGCAGGCAACTTTCTTCCTTGGTCCAGTGTCCCTGGAAGAAGTACTGTTCTGTCGCAGCACCCCAGCCCTGAAGACTGGCATCTGTTGTCAGAACCTCCCAGTCTGAGATCCAAAAGGGTCGATCTCTGTCCAGATGGGATGTCTGTAGCCACCAGGCTAATGATCGACGCACTTCCTGAGGAAGAATTATAGTCTGAGTTTTTATCGTCTGATGCTGTCCGTTCCACTTGGAGAGAATCAGATGTTGAAGGGGTCTTGATTGGAATTGAGCATATTCTACCATGTCGAATGTCGAGACCATTAATCCCAGAACTCACATTGCTGCATGGATGGATACTCTCCGGCTGTGTAGCAATCCCTGAATCCTCGTCTGTATTGTGGATATTTTGTTCAGCTGTAGAAAGATTCCCTGAAGACTGGTATCCAATACAGCCCCCAGATGTGTCATCTGTTGTGACGGGATTAAGGAGGACTTTGCCCAATTTATGAACCAGCCGTGAGTTTGTAAACAGGCTATTGTCACTTGAAGATGGCATTGGAGAGATTCCTGGGACTGAGCCAGGATTAGCAAGTCATCTACATATGGATAAATCCTTATCCCCTGACAACAAAGATAAGGTGCTATAACCACCATAATCTTGGTAAATTCTCTTATTAATACTCTTGGACTGTAACCAGTCCAAAGGGCAGCGCCTGAAACTGGAAATGTTGCTGAAGGATAGCGAACCTAAGATAGCACTGATGGGAAGGTACTATAGGTACATGTAGGTAAGCATCCTGAATATCCAGGGACCCCATAAAATCCTCCAGCTCCATTGCCAGGATAATGGAACGCAAAGTTTCCATATGGAATCGAGGCACCCAAATATGTTTGTTCAGAGCTTTGAGATTCAGAATGGGCCAGTAGGACCAATTTGGTTTTTGCACTAGAAACAGGCTGGAAAATAAACTTCGTCCCCGCTGTGCTGAAGGAACCAGTACTATCACTTCTAATTGTAGCAACTTCTGAACTGCAACTTGTAGGGCCTTGGTCTTCGTTTCCACAAGAGATGGGCTGGTACAGAAGAATTTTTGAGGGGGGCAATTCTTGAAGGAGAAAGCGTAACCGTGAGACACCACTTCTTGCACCCAGGTATATGTGGTGGACTGCTGCCAAACCTGTGCAAATAGAAAAAGTCGGCCTCCCACCTTGGGGTACCCCAGGTGGAGGCATATGCCATCAGGCTGACTGCTTATCTTCTGGTTTAGAAGTTGGGCGTCTGCTTGTCCAAGGCTTCTTAGTCTTACCAGATTTATCTGATTGAGACGGTTTGCTGTTAACCTTTCCCTTTGCTTTACCTTGGGTCCAAAAGGACCGGAAAGCCAGAAACCTGGGTTTAGCTTTATATGTCGAAGGAAACTTCACTTTTTTGGAGTTTGCTTCAGACACAAGAATGTTGTCTAATTCTGTACCAAACAGAATATTTCCAACAAAAAGCAAAGATTCCAGTACCTTCTTGGATTCCGAGTCAGCCTACCATGCACGTAGCCAAACAGCTGTGTGAGTTGCTACTGAGGAAGCTGATGCTTGAAATACTACTATACCCATATGCAGGGCTGTTTCTTACATAAAAACAGCTGCCTGCTTTATATGTGCAATATGGGATTACTGTTCTTTTGTTGCCATGTAAAGATCATCTTCCAATGCTTCTGCCCAGCCTGCCACTGCTTTAGCCACGAGAGGCTGTGGCCATAGCTTGACTAATAACTGCCCCTGTCAAGGAGAAAACAGTTTTAAGAAATCCATCAATCTTTCTGTCTGTTACTTCATTTAATGATGTTAAAAGGCAGAGGTAGTGTAGATTTGCGCACTAGTCGAACTACGTGTGCATCTACTTTAGGAGGAACTTCCCTTTTTAAACAGTCCACAGCAGGAAGAGGATAATAAAGAACCCCATTTCTCAGGAATCTTACATTTCTTACAGGGTGTCAGCCATGCTTCTTGCATTATTTACATCAGCTGACCTGAATTTGGAAATTCTGCTTAAACAGTTTTTGGACGTTGAAACACAGAAGCATTACATTTTAACAAAGGCTCTACTGCCTCCTCTAAAGACAGAATGGATTTAACTGCATGAATTAACTCAGGTATATCTGCTTAAGTAAGATACTCATCTCTAGATGCAGATTCAGAATGGGAGGAACCAGCTTCATCATCTGAAGTGTTCTCTGATTTTGAAAAATCTGTAGATTGTGAAGATGTTGCTCCATGCTTTCAAATTCTTGGGCCTGTCAGCCTGTTTTTGCTGAACGGCAGCCGAGGTCTGAAGTAAATCCTGAACTGGATGTGGCATAATCCAGGGGGAATGTTGCATGTAAGGGTTAAATGGGTACCCCATACCTGGCAACGTAGCTGGCACCATTCGCTCAACTAAATTGGATAATGTCTGTGCAAAAGATGCCCAAGGAGGTTCCTGTGTTTGAACAGGTGCCTGGCTTGAAGCTGGTTTATTAAGGCGGCTTTTATGGAAATCATAACAATTTGCACTTAACCCATCTTGTAGCAGGTCTTGAGAGGTTAACCCTGCTCTGCAGGAGAAACATGATGTTAATGTAGGTACCTCTTAACCCTTGCCTTTCTTGGACATACTGTAGCAACAATTTAAATCACACACACTGTGTATAATTACGCATCAATGTGACAGTCCCCAATTTATATGATTTTTAACGTGAAGTACAATCAGATCCTACCCTGCTTTGCACCGGCATTGAGGGTATGAATCAATACAGAGAGAGAAAGCAAAACTGACACAAAGTTTAAAGTCAGCAGCCACACTAGCAATCAGTCACATAAAATTCATTTGTATACATTTGCAAAATGAGCACAGTTTCAACTACACAGTGGGGTCGATTCTATTCGGCAACTAATGAATAGCGCCGGGAATTAGCTCCCGACGCTATTCAATTCAGCAACTAATTACCTGCAATTGTCGGGAATTCTTCTCTCATCCCCGGGGGATGAGAAGAGAAACCCGACAAAAGTGCTGCCTCGCGGCCGGCGCGAGGCTGATTCTGTCGGGAATCAGCCTCGCGCCGGGGAGTTAAGTCGGAGAATGCCCGTTCTCCCGACAATTCAACCTGTTTTGTCGGCGAGAACGGGCCATCGCCGACGTAACTAGTTGCTGAATTGAATAGCGTCGGGAGCTAATTCCCGGCGCTATTCATTAGTTGCCGAATAGAATCGACCCCAGTACATATAATTAGGTAGGAAAAAAACATTACTTCATTACCTTATACCAGGGGAACTAGCGTATTCAGACGCACAGCTCATTTGCACCAGGCACTATTTCAACTACTCAATACCGCCAGGATAGGTAAAAACTCAGTGCTGTATCACCTGCCTCAGGAGAGCGGGATACAAGAAGGCTTAAACCCAGCTTCCATATTCGACCATGCTGCTAAAAGACGGCTGAGAGAAACAGATGCAGCAGTGAACACAGCCGCTCAGTAACTCAGACTGAACTGTAATGTTTAAACGTCTCAGAAAGAAGCAGAAATATAAGTTTATGGTGGGAAACTCTGAGGAAACTGGTCATGAACTGGGAAAGGGGCGACCAGGGAAGTGTCTTACGCCCCACTGCTGACATCAACCCAAGGGATCTTGGCCTCTACTAATCCCCAGAACCTATGATCCCTGAGGCCTAGCGCTTGTGCACCTGAGGTGGCAGCCCAGTCAGCGACTGTCCGGTAGTCTCCACCCAAGACAGGAAGGCTGTGTTATATGTGTCTTAAACCGCTAACCGGAAAAAGACGCCTTATCTTCTTCCCCGTTCTCTGGCCACAGCCTGGGATCGTCAGTATGGCCTCGCTAGTACATCCAGCTGGCGCCTGCCAAAATGGCAGTGTTTACACAGAGGTAACCGCTGTCGCGACCTAGCGCAGACTTGTTGGAGCGACTCTTTCTTTTATGCAATTAAGAGGCATAGAAAGAGTGCTAAAAAAAAACCTGAATTCCCTGAGCCAGGAGGAGGGTTATAGGGAGGCTGGACCGTTGCATCCTGGGAGCTCAAAAGATTTACCCGCTTGGAGCCTGTTCCTCTGACGCCACTGATTGATCTGACCCAAGGTAGATCCTGTAGGAGAAAATCTGGTTATACAACATGTTACCCAATTTCTATTCTTAGACCATGTTCAACGAGTATGATTGTGAGGACTTGAAAACAAGCCAAGGATCCCACGTAGAGGTGAACTACTAACACCTTTCTGGTGTTACCCTGAGTTCTTCCATAGACATGTACATATCAATTCTATTAAACCAATCCTTCATAGTAGGCAGAGTAATAAACTGCCATCGGACTGAGGTAATCGTTTCTGCGACGCTATTAAGGAAGTTTAATAAGGATCGGTTGTATGTGGCCAGAGAGCCAGGATAAAGATTAAGAAGCCAGAATACGGGTGGGGAAGGTACCTCTGCGCCCACTATCGACCTAAAGATGGATAGAATTTTTTCCTAAAAAGGGCGAAGTGATCAACAATTCCACCAGATATGAAGTAGGGAGCCCGTTCTACTGTTACATCGCCAGCATGTATCCGGTACACCAGAGAACATTTTTGCCAATGTAAGGGGACACCAAGAACTTTAAATTGGGTTTCATTCACTGAATAGCTGGACAAGCTGACAAATGTAGCCTGAAATTTTTTAACCCAATCTTCGTCTGCTAAGTCAATCTGGAGATTGTGTCCCCAGTCTCTTGCGTATTTAGGAAGGTCAGAGAACCTATGTTCGATTAAAAGCCTGTAGCACCTTGAGAGAAAATGCCCCGGGGGGCGGGAAGAAATCAAGCACATAATCTTAAAAAGTGTCAGGGGTCTAGAGGCAGCCAATCGAACTTCCCTTCCCTGCACAAAATGCTTCACTTGTAAGTACCACCAGATCTCGATGGCGGGATATATCATTTAGTCTGCACATCAGGAAAAGGGGACACTCTCCCCCCAGTCCACCAGCTGACACGTGCCACCCCATTTAGCTTCCATAACTCGAACCCCGGACCGGCAGCCCCGGCAGGAAAGTCAGGATTATTAAACAGAGGGCTCAGAGGGAATAGTTTAGAGGACACATATTGGAGATTCCTCAGTCTATTCCAATGAGCCAGTATAGAGCCGTTGGTGGGGTGGGAAATAGCGGGGACCTTAGAGCGTCATGGGTAATGGGTAATTTTCATCAACAAATCTTCGTTATGAGTAGGCAAATATATTTTGCACCTTGCAGCCTATTTTGATGTTTTGGTGCATGCCCAGGCCACTAAGGTTTCATTCATTAAATACAAAGATCTCTTAAGGTCCCACCACATCATTACAAGATGGTTAAGGTCATTTGATAATTTCAAACCCTTAATTGTTTTCTTTCTTTTTTTTATCATTCAGTTGTAGATTAGCTGTTCAGTTGAAACAATTTCAGGAAGGTTTTAGCAGTTGAACAGATAGTTTCATATTTCGCCCTAGAAAAGTGGGGTACATTTACGAAGGTGGGTGTTTTTTTTTTTAAACCAGATTCTACTTAACATTTATCTAGCAGCTTCTAGAACAAAACAGATACAATCCAATTGGTTGCTATGGGCAACATCACCAGTTCTAAAAAAAAAACCCTCACTCCCTCGTAAATTTACCCCAGTGTTTGCCAAAACTGTTCTCATGCAACCCTACCACCTCATGTTTTCAGAATTTCTTTCATTATACACGAGTGACATGAACTACTTGGTAGAGTCAGTAGCTATTCTACCTGTGACCACAGACAGAAAATCTGAAAATATGAGCTGTCAGCGGTGCGGGAGTGCCTGAATTGGGAAGCACAGCTTTTGAATACTCTGTAATAAGAGGAATACATGCAGAGCTATTACTGGGAGGAAATCCTGGTCCTGTAGCTGCAAAACAACCCCAAATCATTACCTCTTCACAATCATGTTTGGTTTGTAAGAGGTTCTTGTAGTAGTAAGCTTTATTTGTTTTTTGAGAAGTATGGCAATGTGCATTAAGACCAATCAAAGGAAACTGGGACTGATTCAGAGGTGGACGCTATAGCTACAGCATCTTTGTATGCAGCAGCTGTGCTAAAACATGCAAAAGCAGCAGCAGGCGTCTTGTGTTTAAAGATTCCCACTGCCGGCTTCTGTGATTCGAAGACACAACAGTGGATCACATTGGATGCATTGGATCCACTGTATGACCAGTATACATCTGAGAAATCCTCAGGTTACTCAGGATGTCAGGTGTAATCACGCTGCTGGGAAATGCAGCCAATGGCTTTGGCACGCCCAGTAAATGGGTCTGACATGTCCATAACTGCGCCCAAATGGCAGTAGCATGTCAATCATGCTGCGGCTTTTGGGTCACTGTGAGCAACATTGCAAACCCAGATCTGCACATGAGCATTACGGCTTCCGTTCATGCGCAGATTAAAGAACATCGGACACACAGCATATACATAAATCCGGTTCAGACCCATTGTACTTAAAGTTTTCTGGTTCATTCAGATGGAATTTTACAAACCTAAACCATATTTTCATGGAGAAAAAGAATTTTCTCTCAGCAACACAATATACTTCATGACAACCATCGGAAAATATGTAACATTTACAGTGCTGACAGAGGACTGTAGATCTCTGGACGTACTGTAGCTTTTGAGTTCTTTTGCGATTTCTTGGAGCATCACATAGTTTGTTATTTGGATGAACTAAATGAAACACCTACCCTTGCAAACACTGGCAACCCGTCTTCAGTCTATTTGTAAGTAATCTTTCTCACTGTAGAGAAATGTTGGGTGCGTGTAATACAAATGGGTGTTTAACACTTTCCTACTAGACTGATTAGAAGTAAACATTGCTTCTGTAAGATCTTTTCCCCTCGGCCTAGGTATGCCTGCGCTCGGGATTCCAGTGCCGGGATCCCGACCACCGGTATACCGGCAGCGGGGTGAGCGCAAAAGAGCCCCTTACGGGCTCGCCGCGCTGCGGGCACGGTGGCACGCTACATGCTATTTATTCTCCCTCCAGGTGTGTCATGGACACCCAAAGAGGGAGAATAGTTGTCGGTATGCCGGCTGTCGGGATTCCGGCGCCAATATGCTGAGCGCTGGGATCCCGACAGCCAGCATATCAAGTGCCACCTGTTACACACCAAGTAGCTAAAGGTCCAATTTTAGTGTTGTTGTGTAGGACTTCCTGATGATCACATAGAGTAATGAAGGGAAAGGTGCTCAATTGATCTTTATTAATATGGAATCGCTAGTGTGTACTTTGCGTCACTTAACTTCTTCATGCCAGTAATGTAAAAGTAAAATCTGCTATGGGTTATTTGTAAAATAAAATTAATTAGTATTTATATAGGTACCACTTGAAATATAAATCCACTCAACATATATAGTTTTCTTTAACTGTCGGTGGAGGGAAAGCAAAATGCAAGATGCTGCAATGGCTGGGGTGAAGGGGTGGGCTCAGTATTTTGGAAAGGTAAGGGGAGCCAAGACAAATCAGACCCTTATGGAGGATGTTTCCCCATCCACCTGCCTGCAGGAACCCTAGGTAGACACTCAGCAGGTTAGGTCTATCAGCTCAGACTGGAGAGGAGAACTAACTATGGCTTACTGCTCAAGAACAAGAAGAACGAAGGCACATGAGAATGGATGATACATGTACATTTTAGTAAGGGAATAAGTGGGACAACGTGTTGCTTGATTGACAATATCCTTAATTTATTTTGTCAGTGTATTATTAATAATATTAACAAGAAAATGAACTAAAAGCAAATGTGTGGTTTTTTTCTGTAACCACCACCACCACCAAGAAATACTTAGTGGTTCTTGCTACGGAACCAATACACTTTTCCAACCAAAATAAGCGCCAGATACTACACATACATTTTCAGAATAAAAGTCTCTATTTTGTCTTTTTTTCTTATGTGTTTGAATGAAAGGTATAAAATGTGTAGCAATAATATGGTAGCACAATAAGGTATTTCATTTTGAAAATAAACTGCCTAATGTGTCAACTCTGGGTACCTTTGAGTTTATTCAGGATGGAGAAGATCTGAGCAATTTAAACCCTTCACTGTTAAGAATGTATTGGTCCACTCCCTCCTTACATTTTCTTGGAACTCCATCTTTTATAATTTTTCTTGCTCTGATGATTTCTCCATGGATGGGTCGACGGTCCCCTGGCCTTGGCGGATGCTGTTTTTTCTATTTGTTTATTGTTTGTGTTATGCGTCCCCCACGTAGATGGACGCCTCTCTATGTTTAAATTCCTATTATTATATCAGACCTATTATAGCCCTTTAGAAGTTTTTTCTTTTTTTTTTCTTTTTTCATTTTATTTTATTATGCTCTACAATGGTAAACTTTCTGATTTCTATGTTCTATGTTAGAAAATGGAAAATTTGAGGTATGATTCAAGACTATGCCGTCACCGTCTTATATTTGTTTGACAATATGCTTCTTCTCATCTATGCACGGCTCTGTCTTTTCTCTTTGTACTGCACATTACTGTTTGTACTAAACCTCAATAAAATATATTAAAAAAATAAATAAAAAAAAGAATGTATTGGACTCATCCTTAGCATTGCAAGGGTTTAAATTGCCCAGATCTTCCCCATCCTGAATAAACGCAAAAGTACATTTGCGGGGTCAGATTGCATGACAGCAAATCTTTCAAAGGGATGATACACTAATCATTCTAGAGATTCAGCTATCATCAGCAAGTTTGCCACTTTGCTAAAGCAGTGCCTGTAAAATGTACAAGTATCTATAAATCACAGTTAAAGAATTGTACAGATTTCAAAGAAGCAATATCTTAGTTATATATACACTAAGTTAGTTACTCTACTAATTACAACAAGCAGCAGCTCTACATAGCGCAGTTCAATAGCTTTTAGACTAAGTTTTTGTTGTTGTTGCTCGTTCTCTCTTAGCTTTTCCATCTTTATTATATAATCTTAATTTCTGCTTCTTTGGCACTGTTCAGATGCACATAAAAATGATAAGCAGAAAAGAGACTCTTATACAGACTCTCCTCTGATGTCTAATTGTCTGAAAGGTAATGAGAGTAGTAGTTTAAATACAATATTCAATGCAATGCGGTGGGGAATAATAAGAATTTACTTACCGATAATTCTATTTCTCATAGTCCGTAGTGGATGCTGGGAACTCCGTAAGGACCATGGGGAACAGCGGCTCCGCAGGAGACTGGGCACAAAAGTAAAAGCTTTATGACTAGCTGGTGTGCACTGGCTCCTCCCCTATGACCCTCCTCCAAGCCTCAGTTAGGATACTGTGCCCGGACGAGCGTACATAATAAGGAAGGATCTTGAATCCCGGGTAAGACTCATACCAGCCACACCAATCACACCGTACAACTTGTGATCTGAACCCAGTTAACAGTATGATAAACGTAGGAGCCTCTGAAAAGATGGCTCACAACAATAAACAACCCGATTTTTGTAACAATAACTATATACAAGTATTGCAGACAATCCGCACTTGGGATGGGCGCCCAGCATCCACTACGGACTATGAGAAATAGAATTATCGGTAAGTAAATTCTTATTTTCTCTGACGTCCTAGTGGATGCTGGGAACTCCGTAAGGACCATGGGGATTATACCAAAGCTCCCAAACGGGCGGGAGAGTGCAGATGACTCTGCAGCACCGAATGAGAGAACTCCAGGTCCTCCTCAGCCAGGGTATCGAATTTGTAAAATTTAGCAAACGTGTTTGCCCCTGACCAAGTAGCTGCTCTGCAAAGTTGTAAAGCCGAGACCCCTCGGGCAGCCGCCCAAGATGAGCCCACCTTCCTTGTGGAATGGGCTTTTACAGATTTTGGCTGTGGCAGGCCTGCCACAGAATGTGCAAGCTGAATCGTACTACAAATCCAACGAGCAATCGTCTGCTTAGAAGCAGGAGCACCCAGCTTGTTGGGTGCATACAGGATAAACAGCGAGTCAGATTTTCTGACTCCAGCCGTCCTGGAAACATATATTTTCAGGGCCCTGACTACGTCCAGCAACTTGGAGTCCTCCAAGTCCCTAGTAGCCGCAGGCACCACAATAGGCTGGTTCATGGGAAACGCTGAAACCACCTTAGGGAGAAATTGAGGGTGAGTCCTCAGTTCTGCCCTGTCTGAATGAAAAATTAGGTAAGGGCTTTTATATGATAAAGCCGCCAATTCTGAGACACGCCTGGCTGAAGCCAGGGCTAACAGCATGACCACTTTCCATGTGAGATATTTTAATTCCACAGTGGTGAGTGGTTCAAACCAATGTGACTTTAGGAGACTCAACACTACATTGAGATCCCAAGGTGCCACTGGAGGCACAAAAGGAGGCTGTATATGCAGTACCCCTTTGACAAACGTCTGAACTTCAGGCACTGAAGCCAGTTCTTTTTGGAAGAATATTGACAGGGCCGAAATTTGAACCTTAATGGACCCTAATTTTAGGCCCATAGATAGTCCTGCTTGCAGGAAATGCAGGAAACGACCCAGTTGAAATACCTCTGTAGGGGCCTTCTTGGCCTCACACCACGCAACATATTTTCGCCAAATGCGGTGATAATGTTTCGCGGTTACATCCTTCCTGGCCTTGATCAGGGTAGGGATGACTTCATCTGGAATGCCTTTTTCCTTCAGGATCCGGCGTTCAACCTCCATGCCGTCAAACGCAGCCGCGGTAAGTCTTGGAACAGACAAGGTCCCTGCTGGAGCAGGTCCTTTCTTAGAGGTAGAGGCCTCGGGTCCTCCGTGAGCATCTCTTGAAGTTCCGGGTACCAAGTCCTCCTTGGCCAATCCGGAGCCACGAGTATAGTTCTTACTCCTCTCCTTCTTATGATTCTCAATACTTTGGGTATGAGAGGCAGAGGAGGGAACACATACACTGACTGGTACACCCACGGTGTTACCAGAGCGTCCACCGCTATCGCCTGAGGGTCCCTTGACCTGGCGCAATATCTGTCTAGTTTCTTGTTGAGACGAGACGCCATCATGTCCACCTTTGGTTTTTCCCAACGGTTTACAATCACGTGGAAGACTTCTGGGTGAAGTCCCCACTCCCCCGGGTGGAGGTCGTGTCTGCTGAGGAAGTCTGCTTCCCAGTTGTCCACTCCCGGAATGAACACCGCTGACAGTGCTGTCACATAATTTTCCGCCCAGCAAAGAATTCTTGCAGCTTCTGCCATTGCCCTCCTGCTTCTTGTGCCGCCCTGTCTGTTTACGTGGGCGACTGCCGTGATGTTGTCCGATTGGATCAATACCGACTGACCCTGAAGCAGAGGCCTTGCTTGACTTAGGGCATTGTAAATTGCCCTTAGTTCCAGGATATTTATGTGAAGAGACGTTTCCATGCTTGACCACAAGCCCTGGAAATTTCTTCCCTGTGTGACTGCTCCCCAGCCTCTCAGGCTGGCATCCGTGGTCACCAGAATCCAGTCCTGAATGCCGAATCTGCGGCCCTCTAGAAGATGAGCACTCTGCAACCACCACAGGAGAGACACCCTTGTCCTTGGAGATAGGGTTATCCGCTGATGCATCTGAAGATGCGATCCGGACCATTTGTCCAGCAGATCCCACTGAAAAGTTCTTGCATGGAATCTTCCGAATGGAATCCCTTCGTAAGAAGCCACCATCTTTCCCAGGACCCTTGTGCATTGATGCACTGACACTTGTCCTGGTTTCAGGAGGTTCCTGACTAGCTCGGATAACTTCCTGGCCTTCTCCTCCGGGAGAAACACCTTTTTCTGGACTGTGTCCAGAATCATCCCTAGGAACAGTAGACGTGTTGTTGGAATCAGCTGCGATTTTGGAATATTTAGAATCCACCCGTGCTGACGTAGCACTACCTGAGATAGTGCTACTCCGACCTCTAACTGTTCCTTGGTTCTTGCCCTTATCAGGAGATCGTCCAAGTAAGGGATAATTAAGACGCCTTTTCTTCGAAGAAGAATCATCATTTCGGCCATTACCTTGGTAAAGACCCGTGGTGCCGTGGACAATCCAAACGGCAGCGTCTGAAACTGATAATGACAGTTTTGTACCACAAACCTGAGGTATCCTTGGTGAGAAGGGTAGATTGGGACATGGAGATAAGCATCTTTGATGTCCAGAGACACCATATAGTCCCCTTCTTCCAGGTTCGCTATCACTGCTCTGAGTGACTCCATCTTGAATTTGAACCTTTTTATGTAAGTGTTCAATGATTTCAGATTTAAAATCGGTCTCACCGAGCCGTCCGGCTTCGGTACCACAAACAGCGTGGAGTAATACCCCTTCCCCTGTTGTAGGAGGGGTACCTTGATTATCACCTGCTGGGAATACAGCTTGTGAATAGCTTCCAATACTGCCTCCCTGTCGGAGGGACGTTGGTAGAGCAGACTTCAGGAACCGGCGAGGGGGAGACGTCTCGAATTCCAATTTGTACCCCTGTGATACTACCTGCAGGATCCAGGGGTCCACTTGCGAGTGAGCCCACTGCGCGTTGAAATTTTTGAGACGGGCCCCCACCGTGCCTGAGTCCGCTTGTAAAGCCCCAACGTCATGCTGAAGACTTGGCAGAAGCGGGGGAGGGCTTCTGATCCTGGGAAGAGGCTGCCTGCTGCAGTCTTTTTCCCCTTCCTCTGCCCCGGGGCAGAAATGAGTGGCCTTTTGCCCGCTTGCCCTTATGGGGACGAAAGGACTGAGTTTGAAAAGACGGTGTCTTTTTCTGCTGAGAGGTGACCTGGGGTAAAAAGGTGGATTTCCCAGCCGTCGCCGTGGCCACCAGGTCCGATAGACCGACCCCAAATAACTCCTCCCCTTTATACGGCAAAACTTCCATATGCCGTTTGGAATCCGCATCACCTGACCACTGTCGTGTCCATAAACTTCTTCTGGCAGAAATGGACAGCGCACTTACTCTTGATGCCAGGGTGCAAATATCCCTCTGTGCATCTCGCATATATAGTAATGCATCCTTTAAATGCTCTATAGTCAATAATATACTGTCCCTATCCAGGGTATCAATATTTTCAGTCAGGGAATCCGACCAAGCCACTCCAGCGCTGCACATCCAGGCTGAGGCGATTGCTGGTCGTAGTATAACACCAGTATGTGTGTATATACCCTTTAGGATATTTTCCAGCTTTCTATCAGCTGGTTCCTTGAGGGCGGCCGTATCAGGAGACGGCAACGCCACTTGTTTTGATAAGCGTGTGAGCGCCTTATCTACCCTAGGGGGTGTTTCCCAACGCGCCCTAACCTCTGGCGGGAAAGGGTATAATGCCAATAATTTATTAGAAATCAGCAGTTTTTTATCGGGGGAAACCCACGCTTTGTCACACACCTCATTTAATTCATCTGATTCAGGAAAAACTATGGGTAGTTTTTTCACACCCCACATAATACCCCTTTTTGTGGTACTTGTAGTATCAGAAATGTTCAAAGCCTCCTTCATTGCCGTGATCATGTAACGTGTGGCCCTACTGGACATTACGTTTGTCTCGTCACCGTCGACGCTGGTCACGTAATTCCTTCCATACGACCATCCAGTCAGGTGTCGACTCCCTAGGGGGTGACATCACTATTACAGGCAATTGCTCCGCCTCCACATCATTTTCCTCCTCATACATGTCGACACAATCGTACCGACACACAGCACACACACAGGGAATGCTCTGATAGAGGACAGGACCCCACGAGCCCTTTGGGGAGACAGAGGGAGAGTTTGCCAGCACACACCAGAGCGCTATATATATACAGGGATAACCTTATATAAGTGTTTCTCCCTTCTATAGCTGCTGTATTTGTATTATCTGCCAATTAGTGCCCCCCCTCTCTTGTTTTACCCTGATTCTGTAGCAGGACTGCAGGGGAGAGTCAGGGAGCCGTCCTTCCAGCGGAGCTGTGAGGGAAAATGGCGCTTGTGTGCTGAGGAGATAGGCTCCGCCCCCTTTTCGGCGGCCTTTTCTCCCGCTTTTTTTAGGAAAACTGGCAGGGGTTAAATGCATCCATATAGCCCAGGAGCTATATGTGATGCATTTCTTTAGCCATATAAGGTTTAAAACGTGTTTTATTGCGTCTCAGGGCGCTCCCCCCCAGCGCCCTGCACCCTCAGTGACCGGAGTGTGAAGTGTGCTGAGAGCAATGGCGCACAGCTGCAGTGCTGTGCGCTACCTTATTGAAGACAGGAACGTCTTCTGCCGCCGATTTTTCCGGACCTCTTCGCTCTTCTGGCTCTGTAAGGGGGCCGGCGGCGCGGCTCCGGGACCCATCCAAGCTGAGCCTGTGATCGTCCCTCTGGAGCTAATGTCCAGTAGCCAAGAAGCCCAATCCACTCTGCATGCAGGTGAGTTTGCTTCTTCTCCCCTTAGTCCCACGATGCAGTTAGCCTGTTGCCAGCAGGTCTCACTGAAAATAAAAAACCTATTTAAACTTTTACTCTAAGCAGCTCAGGAGAGCTACCTAGCATGCACCCTTCTCGGCCGGGCACAAAAATCTAACTGAGGCTTGGAGGAGGGTCATAGGGGGAGGAGCCAGTGCACACCAGCTAGTCATAAAGCTTTTACTTTTGTGCCCAGTCTCCTGCGGAGCCGCTGTTCCCCATGGTCCTTACGGAGTTCCCAGCATCCACTAGGACGTCAGAGAAATATATGAATATCCTATCACTACTTCATGATCTGTGAACTTTAAGCCAATCAGAGCTCAGAGGCAAGTCTATATTAAAGTGACAGGCCTTTAAAATGTTTAAAGCACATATGGTTTTATCATTCAAGATAAGATGTGAACCAAGACAGAACCATGATGGCAAAGCCATCTGTGCGAAACACGTGCTATCATTCACTGCATGCTTCCTACACTATGACCACATTCATCCCTGCACTGCTGACACAGAATGATGAATCTCTTGGTGGACCATGTAGTTACTGACCAGTCTGCACGTATTAATAGTGCTTTTCACTAAAAACCCAGATCCTACCGACATTATTGAACATGGTTTCAAGCTGTGTTACATCTTCAAGCGCAGGTGATCTGACTCTCTTCTACTTTTAGAGTGACCCGGATCAGATAACCCAGGTCGCGCTTTAATACTACAGACCTGAGCCCAGCCAGAGCCCAGACTTGAATCCGACTGAACATCTCTGGAGAGATCTGAAAATGGCTGTGCACCAACGCTTCCCATCCAACCTGATGGAGCTTGAGAGGTGCTGCAAAGAGGAATGGGCGAAACGGCCCAAAGATAGGTGTGCCAAGCTTGTGGCATTATATTCAAAAAGACTTGAGGGTGTAATTGCTGCCAAAGGTGCATCAACAAAGTATTGAGCAAAGGCTGTAAATACTTATGTACATGTGCTTTCTTAGTTTTTTTATTTTTTAATAAATTTGCAAAAATCTAAAAAAAAATAATAGGATTTTAATACCTACCGGTAAATCCTTTTCTCTAAGTCCGTAGAGGATGCTGGGGACACCATTAGAACCATGGGGTATAGACGGGATCCGCAGGAGACATGGGCACTTTAAGACTTTCAACAGGGGTTTGCACTGGCTCTTCCCTCTATGCCCCTCCTCCAGACTCCAGTTATAGGAACTGTGCCCAGGGAGACGGACATATTTCGAGGAAAGGATTTATTGTTAAACTAAGGTGATATTCATACCAGCACACACCTCAAGCATGCCGCACAACGTGGCATTCAACATAATACAAACCAACGGCATGAACGATTTCAGCAACAGGCTGACAATAACTTAATACAATATGCGTGTAACACAATTTAATAACTGCAGAAACAGTACGCACTGGGACGGGCGCCCAGCATCCTCTACAGACTAAGAGAAAAGGATTTACCGGTAGGTATTAAAATCCCATTTTCTCATACGTCCTAGAGAATGCTGGGGACACCATTAGAACCATGGGGTTATACAAAAGCTCTAGAATGGATGGGAGAGTGCGGATGACTCTGCAGCATCGACTGACCAAACTTGAGGTCGTCATCAGCCAGGGTATCAAACTTGTAAACTTTGCAAAAGTGCTTGAACCCGACCAAGTAGCTGCTCGGCAAAGTTGAAATGCCGAGACTGGCAGCCGCCCAGGACGAGCCCACCCTTCTAGTAGAATGGGCTTTCACCGATTTCGGTAACGGCAATCCAGCCGTGGAATGAGCATGCTGAATCGTATTACAGATCCAGCGTGCAATGGTCTGCTTAGAAACAGGACACCCAATCTAGTTGGGAGCATACAGGACATCCGTTTTCCTAACCTGAGCCGTTTTGGCGACATAAATTTTTAAAACTCAGACCACATTCAGAGACTTAGGTTGGTTCATGTGGAAAGATGAAATCTTCGGCAGAAATTGCTGACGAGTCCTCAACTCTGCTCTATCTTCATGGAAGATCAAATAAGGGCTCTTGTGAGACAAGGCCGCTAACTCAGACACCCGCCTTTTCGGATGCCAAGGCCAACAGAATGACCACTTTCCAAGTGATGAATTTCAACTCCACTGTAAAGGATCAAACCAATGTGATTGAAGGAACTGCAACACCACGTTAAGATCCCATGGTGCCACTGGGGGCACAAATGGAGGTTGGATGTGCAACACACCTTTCACGAAAGTCTGAACTTCTGGAATGGAGGCCAATTGTTTTTGAAAGAAAACCAATAAGGCTGAATCTGTACCTTAATTGAGCCCAACTTTAGGCCCGCATCCACACCTGCTTGTAGAAAATGGAGAAAACTTCCTAGCTGAAATTCTTCCGTAGGAGCCTTCTTGGATTCACACCAAGAAACATATTTTCTCCAAATACGGTGGTAATGTTTAGATGTTACTCCTTTCCTGGCCTGAAGAAGTGTGGGAATGACTTCACTGGGAATACCATTTCGGGCTAGGATTTGGCGTTCAACTGCCATGCCGTCAAACGTAGTCACGGTAAGTCTTGACACACGCACGGCCCCTGTTGTAACAGGTCCACGCGTAGAGGAAGAGGCCAGGGATCTCCTATGAGTAATTCCTGAAGATCTGGATACCAAGCCCTCCTTGGCCAGTCTGGGACAATGAGGATCGCTTGAATCTTTATTCTTCTTATGATCTTTAGAACTTATGGAATGAGAGGAAGTGGAGGGAATACATACACCGACTGAAACACCCATGGTGTCACCAGTGCATCCACTGCTATTGGTTGAGGGTCCCTCGACCTGGAACAATATCTCTGAAGCTTCTTGTTGAGACAAGATGCCATCATGTCTATCTGAGGAATTCCCCAATGACTTTTCACGTCTGTGAAGACCTCTTGATGAAGGCCCCACTCTCCTGGATGGAGATCGTGTCTGCTGGGGAAGTCTGCTTCCCAGTTGTCCACTCCTGGAATGAAGATCGCTGACAGAGCGCTTGTATGCTTTTCCGCCCAGCGGAGAACCTTTGTAGCTTCTGCCATTGTCGCTCTGTTGACCAACTTCCTTGGAAGTTTTCCCCCTGTGTGACTGCTCCCCAGCCTCGGAGACTTGCATCCGTGGTTACTAGGATCCAGTCCCGGATCCCGAACCTGCGCCCCTCTAGGAGGTGAGAGCTTTGCAGCCACCACAGGAGTGAGATTCTGGTCTTGGAAAACAGGATTATCCTTCGGTGCATGTGCAGGTGGGATCCGGACCACTTGTCCAACAGGTCCCACTGAAACACTCTGGCATGGAATCTGCCAAACTGATGGCCTTGTAGGCCGCAACCATCTTCCCCAGCAACCGAGTGCATTGATGGATTGACACTTTTGCTGGTTTCAGAATTTGTTTGACCAGACTCTGAAATTCCAGAGCCTTTTTAACTGGAAGAAAACTCTCTGTAGTTCCGTGTCCAGTATCATTCCCAAAAACGACAACCGCGTCGTCGGAATCAACTGTGATTTTTGGCAAGTTTTGGAGCCAACCATGTTGCTGAATTACTGTCAGGGGGAGTGCAATGTTTTGCACCAACTGGTCCCTGGATCTCGCCTTTATCAGGAGATCGTCCAAGTACGGGATAATCGTGATTCCTTGCTTACGAAGGAGAACCATCATTTCCGCCATTACCTTGGTGAAAATCCTCGGAGCCATGGATAGACCAAACGGCAAGTCTGACATTGGTAATGACAATCCTGGATTGCACATCTCAGGTAAGCTTGATGCGGAGAAAAAAATGGGAACATGTAAGTAGGCATCCTTTATGTCTACTGAGAACATGAAATCTCCTTATTTCAGGTTTAGGATTGGTCTAACCGAACCGTCCGGCTTCGGGACCACGAAAAAGCTGGAATAAAAGCCTTCTCCCAGTTGTGATGGGGGAACAAGGATAATAACTTGATTCTGACACAACTTTTGTATAGCCTCGCATACTACCTTCCTTTTCGGAGGAGAAACTGGTAAGGCCGATTTGAAAAATCGGTGAGGGGGAACGTCTTGAACTCCAGTTTATACCCTTGGGACACTATTTGTAAAAGCCCACGGGTCTAGGCCCGAACGAACCCAGAACTGACTGAAGAGTTTGAGATGCGCCCCCACCGGTGCGGACTCTCGCACGAGAGCCCCAGCGACCTGCGGTGGATTTGGCAGAAGCCGGGGAAGACTTCTGCTCCTGCGAACCAGACAAGGCTGGTGATCTTTTATCTCTTCCCCTTCCTCTACTAGCAAAGAAGGAAGAGCCTCGCCCTCTTCTATTGGGCCGAAAGGACTGCATCTGATAGTGGTGCGTTTTCCTTTGTTGCGGAGGGACATAAGGCAAAACAGGATGACTTACCCGCGGTAGCCGTAGACACCAAATCATCGAGGCCATCCCCAAACAAGACACCACCTTTGTATGGAAGAGAATCCACAATGCTCGCATAGCAGAGACCGCCATGGCATTGGCCTTTGATCCCAAAAGGCCAATATCTCTTGCAGATTCCCTGAGGTACACCGCAGCGTCCTTGATATAACCCAGCGTCAAGAGTATGCTATCCTTATCCAGTGTATCTATATCAGATGACAATATCTTGTTTACGATCTGCTGGGTCCTTAAGGGCCGCCGTGCCCGGTGCCGGCAGAGCCACCTTTTTAGATAACCGGGACAGGGCCTTGTTCAAAATGGGGGGTGACTCCCCCTTTTTTCTGTCCTCAGTGGGAAAGGATAAGCAACCGGAATCCTATTGTGAATTTGAAATTTTCTGTCAGGGCTTTCCCAGACTTTTTCAAATAGAGCGTTCAATTCATGAGAGGGAGGAACGTTACCTCCAGTTTCTTTTCTTTATACATACAGACCCGTTTATCAGGAACAACAGGGTCCTCAGTGATACACCATACATCTTTTATAGCCACAATCACGTACTGAATGCTCTTTGCCAATTTCGGATCTAATCTGGAATCACTGTAGTCGACACTGGAATCAGTGTCCGTGTCAGTATCAGTGTTAACCAACTGGGCAAACTAACGTTTTTTGTGACCCCGAGGGGTCCTGGACCTGCAATAATACAGATTTTTTATTTATTTATTTTTTTATGCCTGGGTCCGAGACTCAGACTTATTACTGATACGAGCCATATTCGCAATCAAGACATTTACCCAGCCAGGAGTCGGCAGTGCCGACAGGGTCTCACCCACATTTATCTGTGTCCGCAATACAGTCTCCTCCTGGGAAGAGCACTCAGCCTCAGACATGTCGACACACGTGTACCAAACACTCACAGACACACCGGGCTTATAGGGGACAAACCCACACTAAAGTCTGTTAGAGGGACACAGAGAGGATTTGCCAGCTCACAACCCAGCGCCAAACAACAACCCTGAAAACACAAAATATTGCCTCAGGAATTGTAGCGCTTTTCTGCCAATATATATTGCACCAAAATTGTACTGCGCCCCCCCCCCCCCCCCCCCCGTTTTGCACCCCGATAGTTGTCAGACAGTGGAAGGGAGGACCAGCATCTCTGCAGCCTTGTGAGAGGAAATGGCGCCGAGCAGTGAGCTGAGGGAGTGAGGAAGCAGTCCGTAATGGAGAATTCTGCCCGCTCCTAAATAAATAAATAATTATACTGGCGGGGGTTCGGACAGTGCCTAGGCACTAATGTCCTCTCTTGCCAGGTCAAAGTGAGGATTTTATGCTGCCCAGGGCGCTCCCCCCCCCCCCCCCCTGCAGTGCCTGTGCTTTGTGTGGAAGCATGGCGCGCAGCGTCCCACCCGCCGCGCGGTACCTCATAGAGCCGTCACTGAAGAGAAGTCTTCTTTCTTCTGCTACTCACCTGTCTTCTGACTTCCGGCTCTGTAAGGGGGTGACGGCAGGCTGCGGGAGTGAGCATCTAGGCATACCCAGCGATCATCACCCTCAAGAGCTCATGGTGCCCTGTCAGCCAGAAGCAGAGCCTTTGAACTCACTAGAAGTAGGTCATACCTCTCTCCCCTAAGTCCCACGAAGCAGGGAGACTGTTGCCAGCAGCCTTCCTGAAAATAAAAAACCTAACATAAGTCTTTTTTCAGAGAAACTCAGTAGAGCTCCCTGTAGTGCGTCCAGTCTTACTGGGCACAATTCTAAAACTGGAGTCTGGAGGAGGGGCATAGAGGGAGGAGCCAGTGCACACCACTTTTGAAAGTCTTAAAGTGGCCCATGTCTCCTGCGGATCCCGTCTATACCCCATGGTTCTAATGGTGTCCCCAGCATCCTCTAGGACGCATGAGAAATCTTTTTTCACGTTGTCATTATGGGGTATTGTGTGTAGAATTTTGAGGGAAAAAATGTATTTATTCCATTTTGGATTAAGGCTGTGATATAACAAAATGTGGGGGGGGAAATGAAGCGCTATGAATACTTTTCCGGATGCTGTGTGTGTGTGTGTGTGTGTGTGTGTGTGTGTGTGTGTGTGTGTGTGTGTGTGTGTGTGTGTGTATATATATATATATATATATATATATACACACACACACATGCATATATATATATATATATATATATATATATACACACACACAAACAAACACACACACACCCGTTTATACTGATGCAATCTGATATACAAGGAAAGCAATAACCCCACCTACGAGTATGATGTTATAAGAGGAATTATTTTAGTATTGTCATGTTACCCATTTGGAGATATTGGTGGTCATTCCGAGTTGATCACTCGCTAGCAGTTTTTAGCCGCCGCCCTCTGGGAGTGTATTTTAGCTTAGCAGAAGTGCGAACGAAAGGATCGCAGAGCGACTACAATTTTTTTTTTTGCAGTTTCAGAGTATCTCCAGACCTACTCAGCGCTTGCGATCACTTCAGACCATTCAGTTCCGGATTTGACGTCACAAACACGCCCTGCGTTCTCCCAACCACGCCTGCGTTTTTCTTGGCACGCCTGAGTTTTTTCGAACACTCCCTGAAAACGGTCAGTTGACACCCAGAAATGCCCACTTCATGTCAATCAAGCGACTGAAAAGCTTTGCTAGACCTTGTGTAAAACTACATCGGCCGTTGTGAAATTACGTTGCGCGTGCGCATTGCGCCGCATGCGCAGAAGTGCCGGTTTATTGCTTCATCGCAGCGAACATTTTCAGCTAGCGATCAACTCGGAATGACCCCCCTTATCACAAATGTTTTTAATACTGCTGTATGGAAATAATCGGATTGTGAAAAATGTATATATTCTTCTTTTTTGGTTTTCAATTGAACATTTTAATGTTTTCCTAAACCAACCAGGTTTTGTCTTGTAAACGTTTGCTGCTTTAAAGAAATGTACGAGTTAGGCCGGAGTCTCGGAGCTCTGGCCGTCTCACAAGCCATTACATCCGGCCCCAAGCGTCTTTTTGTGCATTTTTCCCCAAAAAATGCATCCTATTCATATCGCTATTTGGATAAGATGTACAAGCAGACTTTTGCTAATTAAAATGATATGCGGTATGCCTATATTCTGTGTGCAACTGCAGCCAGGAAATCACCGTAACACAGCATTTCGTATACAGATAGAGCTGCAGTCGCACCTACAATATGGGCATGCAGCATATCATTAATCAGCAAAGTCTGCTTGTGTGTCTTATCTACATAGCAATGTGAATAAGGCAAATTTTCAGCAAAAAAAAAAAAAGATGCCCCAGTGTTAGTAGAGCTGTGTGAGAATTGCCAGCTCAATCATGCCAGTGCATGGCGTACTGAGATGAGGACACATCTGTAGACCAACTTTTTACACTTCCAAAAGCATTATCTACAAATCAGCCCGGTTTGTAATAATTTTCTTGCTTTATAAATCAGAAGCAGACCATTCTAGAAAACATGCAGAACTGACAGGTAAATAGTACTATACACCACACAATATTAAGCTTACCACTTGGAGGCTTTGGCCGTGGTGGGACGCTTCTTTTGGGGGGCAGTGCTGGCATCTCATGTTTGCTTTTAAAAGGGTCTTCAGAGAATCCAGAACTTGGAAATGTGGTAGCAAAAGGATCGGGGGTTTGGTGCTGAAAAAAACCATCAGAGGAAACTGTTTAAAGAGCAGAAATCTCAGATATTCAATCATCATTTATATTCAGAATTGAAGTGGAATCGTATGCAGTAGTAATAACAAATATGTAGCTAGTATTATATATAGTACTAGGTGATTCATCGCGACCTACAGGCGCTCTTCACACCGTCGTGAGGGGCTGCGCCCCCTTAACCCTTGCACGCCACAATTTGTGGCGTGCAATATTTTTATTATATGGAGTATTACCTCCAATCATAATTTTGTGAGTGGTAAAATATTGAACGGACAAAGGGCGTGCGATGGTTAAGGGGCCGTAGCCCCTTGCAACGGCGTGAACAGCGCACGCAATGCCTGATGAATCATCTAGTAGGTGCTGTGGCTGGGGGAGTGGCGGGTGGGTGCGGGGGAGATGTGGATGGGGGAGGGGGTCCGGGGGATGCCACGGGTGGGGGACGGGCGGTTGCGGGGGTGCCACGGGTGTGTGTGTGGAAGGGGGGGGGTGCGGTGGTGCCGCGCGGGGGGGGGGGGGCGCGGGTGGAGGAGGGGGTGCAGAGCCACTGCGGGAGTGCTGCGAGTTGGGCAGGAGCGGGTGCGGTGGTGCCGCAGATGGGGGAGGAGCGGGTGCGGTGGTGCCGCAGATGGGGGAAGGGGTCTGTAGCCACCGCGAGTGGTGGAGGGGGGGTGTGGGGGTGCCGTGGATGAGGGTCGGGGGTACTGTGAGTGGGGGAGGGGTGGGTAATGCTTCTTGCTTCTCCTGAAAGCAGCTAAGCTGCTGTTCTCCCTTTGGTAGTGGCTCTCCGGGAGACTTGCACAGCAGCCAGTCAGTATTGTTAGCGCAGGTGTCCAAACAGGGAAGAAGATGCACTCAATAAACTACAGCTCCCAGCAGCCCTTAACGCCGGAGCATTCCGGCGCTAAGGGCTGCTGGGAGCTGTAGTTTATTTAGTGAGTGTACTTCCCTGTAATGCGGCGGGTTGGGACAACGGCGCTAACAATAGTGACTGGCTGGCAGAACTGACTGACTCGCTGAATCAATGTAAAAGGTGAGAGTGCTGAGCCGTGTCAGTGACACTGTACACCCAGTGCACTGCACAGCACTGTCACCTTTTACATTGATTCAGCGTCCAGACATGGCCCTCCGTGATATCACCCACTCTATCCGTTACATTAGCCATCTCGGGGCTTCCAGGCCGGCAGCCCAGGTGCTGTGTTACGGAGTCAGGGCCTCTGGGGATCTGGGCGCGGCTGTGGCGGGGAGGCACTTCTGTGACATCACGCGCAGAGGAGGCTCTCGGGCTCAGAGAGTATGCGGCGCAGGGAGGGCTATGAAAGCCTTCCGCAGCGTGGTTTTCATACACATCTAGTAGCTTTGCGTGTGTTAAGTGATGGACAATAATTAAATATAATAAGACAGGTGTCCTCAACTCTTTACATGATCTGACCTGACTGCTGGCAAACCTGGCTTATAAACATTTTTTGGTACAGATTTGTTAAAATACTGTGAAGGAAACGGTGATAAAAAATTTGCAAGAGAACAGAAAAAGGGAATGGTACCATAATTATTTTTATAAAAATATATTTTGATTACCCATCCACACTGCATGCTTTCACTTCTTTAAGTACTTTTCACCTTCTACACTTACTTTTTTTAAGAAACTAATTATTATCCGATCAGCACATAAAGAATGCATATGTTTTTTTCTGAGGAGCGCTCTGATTCAATAGATATTTCTACTATGGATATGAACTGAGGATATTCTTTTAATACCTTATATACAATTACACCCAAAGTATAAACACACTTTTTATTTTTAAAAAACAAGTAAAAATAAAATTTTACTCACCGGTAAATCTATTTCTCGTAGTCCGTAGTGGATGCTGGGACTCCGTAAGGACCATGGGGATTAGCGGCTCAGCAGGAGACTGGGCACAACTAAAGAAAGCTTTAGGACTACCTGGTGTGCACTGGCTCCTCCCACTAAGACCCTCCTCCAGACCTCAGTTAGGATACTGTGCCCGGAAGAGCTGACACAATAAGGAAGGATTTTGAATCCCGGGTAAGACTCATACCAGCCACACCAATCACACCGTATAACTCGTGATACTATACCCAGTTAACAGTATGAAATATAACTGAGCCTCTCAACAGATGGCTCAACAATAACCCTTTAGTTAGGCAATAACTATAAACAAGTATTGCAGACAATCCGCATGTGGGATGGGTGCCCAGCATCCACTACGGACTACGAGAAATAGATTTACCGGTGGGTAAAATCTTATTTTCTCTGACGTCCTAAGTGGATGCTGGGACTCCGTAAGGACCATGGGGATTATACCAAAGCTCCCAAACGGGCGGGAGAGTGCGGATGACTCTGCAGCACCGAATGAGCAAACTCTAGGTCCTCCTCGGCCAGGGTATCAAACTTGTAGACTCTTACAAAAATGTTTTAACCCGACCAAGTAACAGCTCGGCAAAGTTGTAAAGCCGAGACCCCTCGGGCAGCCGCCCAAGAAGAGCCCACTTTCCTCGTGGAATGGGCTTTTACAGATTTAGGGTGCGGCAGTCCAGCCGCAGAATGTGCAAGTTGAATCGTGCTACAGATCCAGCGAGCAATCGTCTGCTTAGAAGCAGTAGCACCCAGCTTGTTGGGTGCATACAGGAGAAGAGAGTGTCAGTTTTCCTGACTCCAGCTGTCCTGGAAACATATACTTTTCAGGGCCCTGACTACATCCAGTAACTTGGAATCCTCCAAGTCCCAAGTAGCCGCAGGCACCACAATAGGTTGGTTTCACATGAAAAACTGATACCACCTTAGGAAGGAATTGGGAACGAGTCCTCAATTCCGCCTTATCCATATAAAATACAGATAAGGGCTTTTGTATGACAAAGCCGCCAATTCTGATACACGCCTGGCCGACGCCAAGGCCCACAGAATGACCACTTTCCACGTGAGGTATTATAGCTCCACGGATTTAAGTGGCTCAACCCAATGCGACTTCAGGAAATCCAACACCACGTTGAGATCCCACGGTGCCACTGGAGGCACAAACGGGGGCTGACTATGCAGCACTCCCTTAACAAAAGTCTGAACTTCAGGCAGTGAAGCCAGTTCTAATTTGGAAGAAAATCGATAGAGCCGAAATCTGGACCTTAATGGAACCCAATTGTAGGCCCATAGTCACCTCTGACTGTAGGAAGTGCAGAAATCGACCTAGCTGAAATTTCTCCTTTGGGGCCTTCCTGGCCTCATAGTACGCAACATATTTCCGCCATATGCGGTGATAATGGTTTGCGTTCACTTCTTTCCTAGCTTTAAATAGCGTAGGGATAACTTCCTCCGGAATTCCCTTTTCCTTCAGGATCCGGCGTTCAACCGCCATGCCGTCAACGCAGCCGCGGTACGTCTTGGAACAGACAGGCCCCCTGCTGCAGCAGGTCCTGTCTGAGCGGCAGAGGCCATGGGTCCTCTGAGATCATTTCTTGGAGTTCTGGTTACCAAGCTCTTCTTGGCCAACCCGGAACCATGAGTATAGTTCTTACTCCTCTCCTTCTTATTATTCTCATTTCCCTGGGTAAGAGAGGCAGAGAAGGGAACACATACACCGACTGGTACACCCACGATGTTACCAGAGCGTCCACAGCTATCGCCTGAGGGTCCTTGACCTGGCGCAATATCTTTGTAACTTTTAGTTGAGGCGGGACGCCATCATGTCCACCTGTGGCCTTTCCCAACGGTGTACAATCATTTGGAAGACTTCTGGATGAAGTCCCCACTCTCCCGGGTGGAGGTTGTGTCTTCTGAGAAAGTCTGCTTCTCAGTTGTCCACTCCGGGAATGAACACTGCTGACAGTGCTAACACATGATTTTCCGCCCATCGGAGAATCCTTGTGGCTTCTGCCATCGCCATCCTGCTTCTTGTGCCGCCCTGTCGGTTTACATGAGCGACCGCCGTGATGTTGTCTGACTGGATCAGCACTGGCCGGTGTTGAAGCAGGGGTCTAGCCTGACTTAGGGCATTGTAAATGGCCCTCAGTTCCAGAATATTTATGTGTAGGGAAGTCTCTTGACTTTTCCATAGCCTTGGAAGTTCCTTCCCTGTGTGACTGCCCCCCAGCCTCGAAGGCTGGCATCCGTGGTCACCAGGACCCAGTCCTGTATGCCGAATCTGCGTCCCCCCTAGAAGATGAGCACTCTGCAGCCACCACAACAGCGACACCCTGACCCTTGGAGACAGGGTTATCCGCCGATGCATCTGAAGATGCGACCCGGACCACTTGTCCAACAGATCCCACTGGAAAATCCTTGCATGGGACCTGGCGAATGGAATTTCTTCGTAAGAAGCTACCATCTTTCCCAGGGCTCGCGTGCATTGATGCACCGACACCTGTATACGTATTAGGAGGTCTCTATCTAGAGACAACAACTCCTTGGACTTCTCCTCCGGGAGAAACCCTTTTTATCCTGTTCTGTGTCCAGAACCATACCCAGGAACAGTAGACGCATCGTAGGAACCAGCTGCGACTTTGGAATATTCAGAATCCAGCCGTGCTGTTGTAGCACTTCCCGAGATAGTGCTACTCCGCCGAACAACTGCTCCCTGGACCTCGCCTTTATAAGGAGATCGTCCAAGTACGGGATAATTATTTCGGCCATTACCTTGGTAAATACCTCGGTGCCGGGGACAGACCAACGGCAACGTCTGGAATTGGTAATGACAATCCTGTACCACAATTTTGAGGTACTCCTGGTGAAGAGGGTAAATAGGGACATGCAGTTAAGCATCCTTGATGTCCAGTGATACCATGAAATTCTCCAGGCTTGCAATAATCGCCCTGAGCGATTCCATTTTGAACTTGAACCTTCGTATATAAGTGTTCAAGGCTTTCAATTTTAGAATGGGTCTCACCGAACCGTCTGGTTTCGGTACCACAACATTTTGGAATAGTAACCCCGGCCTTGTTGAAGGAGGGGTACCTTGATTTCACCTGCTGGAAGTACAGCTTGTGAATTGCCGCCAGTACTACCTTTTTCCGAGGGCAGCAGGCAAGGCTGATGTGAGGTAACGGCGAGGGGGAGTCGCCTCGAACTCCAGTCTGTATCCCTGTGATACTATTTGCAGAACCTAGGGATCCACCTGTGGGCAAGCCCACTGGTCCCTGAAGTTCCCGAGACGCGCCCCTACCGCACCTGTCTCCACCTGTGGAGCCCCAAAGTCATGCGGTGGACTCAGAGGAAGCGGGGGAAGATTTTTGATCCTGGGAACTGGCTGCTGGTGCAGCTTTTTCCTTCTTCCCTTGTCTCTGTGCAGAAAGGAAGCGCCTTTGACCCGCTTGCTTTTCTGAAGCCGAAAGGACTGTACCTGAAAATACAGTGCTTTCTTAGGCTGTGAGGAAACCTGAGGTAAAAAAATTTCTTCCCAGCTGTTGCTGTGGATACGAGGTCCCAGAGACCATCCCCAAACAATTCCTCACCCTTATAAGGCAGAATCTCCATGTGCCTTTTTTTGGGGGGGGGGGGTCTTTTTTTTTTTAATTCAACAATTTTTATTAGATTTTTATATAGAAATACAAAAAACAGGGAAGACCTTCATGGTACAGACAAACCAAAGACCGGAGAGAAACCGGTATAGTTACAGTGTTCCAACGTAAAGTGCTTTTAAATCACATCAGTGAAATCAACAAATACCTATATGGTCGGTAGCTGTGGGCTTGGGTAAAAGGCAAAGGATGGACAATCTTAATCTAGTTGAGGTCTAAGAAATGATGAAAACAGTACCCGTTTGCGTCTCAGCATACGAAATCATCATATACCCACGGTCAAGCACCTAGTTTTACATGAGAGTTTACAGAACATCAATATACCGGAGAGGTCAATGAAGAAGACAGACAGGAGGAGAGGGGGGGGGGGGGGGGGAAACAAATGGGGAAGACAATACAAGTATGATCAGTTCCTGAATGAGTAACGGCCAAAGACATCTTAGTTAAGAATAATAAAAAGGCATTTCCGGCATGGTTAGCCATTCTAACCAAAGAGAAGGTTCAGTATCTAATTGGCCTCGGACTAAACATACAGCGTGGGGTATTAAGATTAGTATGATTACATTTCCTAGGAAAAGAACAGGAGGTCTCAAAGGAACAGTACATAGGCCTAAGTTATCACTAGGCCCTATCGATTTGTCTATATAGGTACCACTTTGTGGTCTCAAATAATTTATATATGAAAGATTGTATGTCCGGATCTAGAGTATCAATGTACCTCTCCCACTTCTTGGCAAACCGCCTGACCCCCATTTCTATGTCAGGAAGAGTAGCACGCCTCTCAAAATAAATAATTCGGAGGGTCATGTGTTTTACAGCCATCAAAGAAGGGGTAGACGGTTTGATCCAATTATTAAGAATTTGTTTCTTGGCAATTGTCAAAATGACAGAGATTACCGGAACAATATCTCTATCTTCAGGCCCAAGAGACCATTCCCTAAAATCAAGTAACAAGCAAGCCTTAGGACGTTTTATTAACTGTAAGTTAAATACTGTGTTGAGATAAGCGACCACCTTATACCAAAACTTAGATATTTTCCGGCAAGACCACATATTGTGGTACAAGGTGGCATTCTGCGCAGTACATTTGATGCAACAGCCAGTGTCGTCTGGGACCATGTGTGCCCTCTGATTAGGTGCTATATATGCCCTTTGGAGCGTTTTCAAGTGTACCTCTTGCAAAGAGGCAGAGTATAAGGACCTAAAAATGGGTAAAATGTTATCTAATAATTCAGCGCTCGATCCCATATTGGGGATATCTCTGGACCATGAGGACAGCGCGGGTTCCCAGAGCCGGTCTCTATATGAGACCCTAAAGGTGTTTCTGAAATAATTGAGATGGTAAGGACAATCTTTAGTGAGCACCATTAGGGTGCGCAGCGGGTCTGTGGTAGCCTCAGAAATCATAGGATGAGACTGGGATTGAGCAAAATGCCTAGCCTGTAGGTACATAAAAAATTCCCGGTGGGATATACCAAACTTTATCTGGATATCAGAGAAAGAGAGCACTGCGCTGCCTCCTGGGTCATATATGTCTCTAATAGCTGCGATCCCCTTTTCTCTCCAACTCAAAAAATGTGTGTTATCAAGGCCAGGAAGGAAACATGGGTTACCCTAGAACGTAGTGTGAAGAGAGGTGTCAGGTTTTCTCTGTGCTTTAGTGTGTGTGACCTGCCATGCTCGATATGTATGCCAAAACAAAATATTCTGTTTTATCCCAGATGGGAGGCGGGAGTTTGTGGTGTGTAAGAGTGCAACAGGGAGAAAGGGTGAAATACAGCCAGTTCAAGTGTCAGGTTCGTAAATACTGATCTGCCCCAAAGCCAGTCTGTGATATACCTGTACATTGCTGCTCTACTAAATAGGACTGGATCCGGGATTCCCATACCTCCCTCTTCACGTAATAGCTGCAATCTAGCGTAGGGGACTCTTGGTCGTTTTCCGGCCCATAGAAATCTAGTGAAACATTGCTTAAGGAAAAGGACATCTTTCTCAACGAGGGCAATAGGGAGCATAAGCAGGAAATAAGCAATTTTGGGAAATATCACAGATTTAATAACCTCTGCACGACCCATAAGAGATAACGGCAGGGACGCCCAGTCAGTAAGTATTTTAGACACCTTGGACAAAATAGGACCAAAATTAATCGCATATAGATCCGGGAGAGAAGTAGGGATCTGAACTCCTAAATATTTAAGACTATCTCGGGTAACTGGGAATCGGGACAGGACCGGGTGTGATGGAAAGAGGGAGGAGTCCCCTGAAAGGAGGAGGAGCTCGGATTTGGATATATTAATCTTGTATCCCAAAAAAGAACCAAATTGTTCAATCAGGGAGACAATCGCAGGGATGGACGTATCAGGATGGGAAATAAATAGCAGCATGTCGTCGGCATACAGTGATAATTTTACCGTGGTGTCCATGATTTTTATGCCTGCAAATTCGGGAGAGTTTCTCAGGGAAACAGCTAAGGGTTCTAAAGCTAAGGCAAATAATAAAGGTGACAAGGGGCAGCCCTGTCGTGTGCCACTCTGGATAAGGAAAGGGGAAGAGAGAATACTATTCCCCAAAACTTGAGTGGAGGGAGATTCATATAGACGGGAAATAAGAGAGACAAAGTCCTCAGGTGCACCAAAGCGATGGAGCGTTTCATACAGATGGTCCCAGGTGACCAGGTCAAACGCCTTTTCGGCATCAATAGATAATAATACATTAGTATCCGTGGGTTTGGAAAGCTGAAAGGCCTGCATAACAGTCAAGACCTTTCGGATATTGCTCACTGATTGCCGACCCCAGACAAATCCAGTCTGGTCCGTATGCACTATGTCAGGGACTATGAATTTGAGTCTATTTGAGAGGATTTTAGTGAATAATTTGTAATCCGTGTTTAAAAGGGAGATCGGACGATAAGAGCTGGGAGACTCAGGATCCCGGCCAGGCTTCGGGATAACTTTTATGACGGCTGAATTAAAATATTGGGGCAAGGAAGCACCCTGCATAAAAGAATTAAATAAGACAGAAAGAGGTTCGCTCAGTCTAGTAGATAGAATTTTATAGTAGTCATTGGCGAAACCGTCAGGACCCGGAGTCTTCCCAGTCTTCAGTCCACCTATTGCTAGAGAAACTTCCTCAGTGGTGATAGGTGCAAGAAGAGAGGTACAGTGCGACTCTGACATTTGAGGCAGATCAGTAGAAGACCAAAAGCTAGACTTGTGTGTCTGGTTGATAATAGGACGTGCATACAGAGTGGAATAAAAAGACTGTAGCACCTCAGCAATCTCGGCCGAGGTCCGTACTCTGTCTCCACCTTGGGTGAGCAGAGAGTGAATGACCACTTTAGGGTGTCTGCCCTTTAATAAACGTGATAACAGTTTGCCAGACTTGTTGCCATATCTGTAAATGCTACAGTCTCTTGAAAATGAATATTTCGCTTCCAATTGAGAAAGGAGGGTATCGAACAGTGTTTTTTGTGTAAGGTACTGTTCTCTAGTAGAAGGGGAGGGGGAGGACTTAAATTCCTGGAAAGCGAGAGTGAGAGCCGCCTGGGCTTCCAAATATTGTGAATTTAAATCTAAATCCCTTTTTTTACTATAGGAAATAATGTGTCCCCGGATAACTGATTTTGACGCCTGCCAGAAAAGAGCAGGATCGTCGCTCAGAGTTTCTCCATTGTGCATATGATAATCCAGCCACGCTGCATCTAATGAGGAGCGGAATTTTAGAGAGCCACTTAAATGAGAGGGGAAGTGCCAGGAGCGGAATGGGGATTTTTCTGAGAGGAGCATCAATTTCATCCAGCATAGAGCATGATCTGAAATACAGATATTCTCAATTTTTGAGTCAGCCACTTTTGAGAAAAGGGATTCAGATAACAGCAGATAATCAATCCTCGAGAACGTGTGGTGCGCAGCTGAGAGACATGTAAACTCCCTTTCTAATGGATAGCATGCGCGCCACACATCCACTAAGGACAGCTGCGAGCAAATATAGGGGATACCAATACGCGGTAACGAGGGGGGAGTGCGGGGGGGAGGGGATTTATCCATGGTTGAAGAAGAATATATATTAAAATCTCCACCCAGTATTATGGGAATTTCAGAGTAACTTAGTAGCTTAGTGACCATGTTCGTATAGAATTGCCTAGAGTACTGATTAGGGGCATAAATATTACAAAGTAGGAACCTGGATGCATACAATGTGACATCTGCCAATACATACCTACCCTGAGTGTCATCTATAATAGCTTGGACAGAGATAGGGACCGTGTGTCGTGCTAATATAATCACTCCTCTAGCCTTAGAAGAGAAGGAGGAAGAGGCTACCACAGACCAACCCATAGTGTTCAGTTTTACCACCGCATTTGGCATAAGGTGAGATTCCTGAATGAAAACCACATCCATGCCCACCTTCCGAAGATAGAGCAAAATCTTTCTGCGTTTAGCTGGGGAGTTGATCCCTCCCACATTCCACGTGCCTACACTCAGACTAGCCATGCATCAAATGACCTGGGAGAACCTGAAAACATGCACAGTAACCATAATATCTACAGCCGTCGAGAAACAAATACCAAACATACCGGGGTGGACACATAAGGAAAAGAAGGGGAGGGGGAGAAGAAAAGAAGAACAAAAACATAGAAAACACACAGAATATAACATTAAAATTGTGAAAGAAAGTCCTGCTAAGGACGATCATAACTTCAGAAAACAAGAACAACCGGTTCGAGCAAGCACAGAGGCCGTCATAGACCACCACTGAGCCAGCCAGAATTTGATAACTTGAGAAAAAAAGTGAGGGAGGGGGAGCCCTTACCCACCCTCGGCAACATATTATATGAAAATATATCTAAGAAAATTAACCAGAAAATATCGGAGCACACAGAGCATGTTACAGAAAAAGAAAAATGCAGCCTGTCACATAAATAAAAGGATGGAAATATCTCCTCTAAACATATGTAAACATTCTAGAAAGATTGCATTTCCAGGAGAAAACAGCAGATGTATAAGAAAAATCTAAAACATAAAACAAAGTAAAATGGTTCGGCCCGTTGTATAAGACCAAATGCTCTTTTGTGGGGAAAAAACACCTGCGGCAGCTTCTATCGCAATAATTAAATTATATTAGATTGGCGGGCATCGCCAGAAACAGAGAAGTCCAGGAGCAATACTCAGCCATCCCTCTCCAGGGTGTCGTCCACCTGAGATGAGTCGTCATCTGCCTGGGAGGCCTCGGAAACATAAGCCTCTGCATCTGCAAGGTTTGTAAAGTCTCGAAAAGAATTTCCATCAAACAGACGTAGTCTTGCAGGGAAGAGCAGAGCAAATTTTTTATTCGCCTTTACCAAACGAGAGCAAAGGGGGGTAAATTCTCGACGGGCCCGGGAAACCTCCGCGGAGTAGTCCTGGAAAATGGCCAAACGAGCTCCCTCCCATTGTAAATTTCTATGCTTCCTGGATGCCGACCATATTGCCTCCTTATGGAGAAAGTTCAGACATTTAAATATGACCACACGTGGTCTGCTATTAGGTGCAGAACGTGGGGGACCCAGTCTGTGGGCTCTCTCAATAACTAAGCCGGTGCATTCATCTTGGATATGCAGTAAATCAAGGAGGGACGTTTGCAAAAACAGAGTCAAATCAGGACCTTTCAGTGACTCAGGGAGCCCCAGTACCCGAAGATTCGATCTCCTCGATCTATTTTCAAGATCATCAACCTTGTTCAGCAGTTAAAAGTGAGATGTCTGGAGCTCATCATATCTGTGCTTAAGATCCCCAACATCCTGAAAAGTCTCCCCCAGCCTTTGTTCATTTGTAAGAACAGTCTTGGTGAGCTGCTTGATTTGGGATTTTAGATCTTTTACTGCCTGCTGCATTTTAACAGCATGTGCATCCATGATAGGCTCCATGGCATCCCTAACAGCTCTTACTACATCAGCATAAGTCACTGGAGAGACAGGGGTACAGTCAGGCTCACCTGAGGGAGAAGTGTGTTTTGCAGAAGCCTGTTTGGTGCTGCCAGCAGCCTGCAGACTCGTTTGTGAGTTAGATGCGGCGGCCATCTTGGATTCTCCCGGCCGTTTTTCAGACCTCGATCTTTGGACTTTAGGGGGCATAGGGGAGGACAGAAACCTCTCCATCCAGTTCTCTACACCTTCCCACTGGTATTGTGCGACCGGCGCGGAGAAAAGCCGCGAATTGGAGGCGCTGTGTGCTCCGGTTGCCGAGGGTGCAGGAGAGCTGCAGCAAACAGCTTCTCCTCACATGGGCGCCGGAACCGGAAGTCCTCCATGTGCCTTTTATAGGCATCATCACCTGTCCACTGCCGGGTTTCTAATACCCTCCTGGCAGAATGGACATTGCCTTAATTCTGGATGCCAGCCGGCAAATATCCCTCTGTGCATCCTTTATATCTAAGACGACGTCTTTAATATGCTCTATGTTAGCAAACTATTATCCCTGTCTTAGAGTATTAATATTATCTGACTGGGTATCAGACCACGCTGCAGCAGCACTATTTATGCTGAGGCAATTGCAGGTCTCAGTATATAACCTGAGTGTGTATATACAGACTTCAGGATAGCCTCCTGCTTTTTATCAGCAGGCTCCTTCAAGGTGGCCGTATTCTAAGACGGCAGTGCCACCTTTTTTGACAAACGTGTGAGCGCCTTATCCACCCTAAGGGATATCTCCCAACGTGACCTATCCTCTGGCGGGAAAGGGTACGCCATCAGTAACTTTTTAGAAATTACCAGTTTCTTATCGGGGGAACCCACGCTACTTTACACACTTCATTCATTCATCTGATGGGGGAACAAAACACTGGCTGCTTTTTCTCCCCAAAAATAAAACCCCTTTTATGTGGTACTTGGGTTCATGTCAGAAATGCGTAACACATTTTTCATTGCCGAGATCATGTAACGGATGTTCCTAGTGGATTGTGTATATGTATCAACCTCGTCGACACTGGAGTCAGACTCCGTGTCGACATCTGTGTCTGCCATCTGAGGTAACGGGCGCTTTTTTGAGCCCCTGATGGCCTTTGAGACGCCTGGGCAGGTGCGGGCTGAGAAGCCGGCTGTCCCACAGCTGTTTTACGTCATCCAGCCTTCTATGTAAGGAGTTGACATTGTCGGTTAATACCTTCCACCTATCCATCCACTCTGGTGTCGGCGCCACAGGGGGCGACATCCCATTTATCGGCCTCTGCTCCACCTCCACGTAACCTTCCTCATCCCATATGTCGACACAGCCATACCGACACACAGCACACACACAGGGAATGCTCTGACTGAGGACAGGACCCCACAAAGTCCTTTGGGGAGACAGAGAGAGAGTATGCCAGCACACACCAGAGCGCTATATAATGCAGGGATTAACACTATAACTGAGTGATTTTTCCCCAAATAGCTGCTTGTATAAACAATATTGCGCCTAAATTTAGTGCCCCCCCTCTCTTTTTAACCCTTTGAGCCTGAAAACTACAGGGGAGAGCCTGGGGAGCTGTCTTCCAGCTGCACTGTGAAGAGAAAATGGCGCCAGTGTGCTGAGGGAGATAGCCCCGCCCCTTTTTCGCAGACTTTTCTCCCGCTTTTTTATGGATTCTGGCAGGGGTATTTATCACATATATAGCCTCTGGGGCTATATATTGTGATGATTTTGCCAGGCAAGGTGTTTATATTGCTGCTCAGGGCGCCCCCCCCCCAGCGCCCTGCACCCATCAGTGACCGGAGTGTGAGGTGTGCATGAGGAGCAATGGCGCACAGCTGCAGTGCTGTGCGCTACCTTGGTGAAGACTGAAGTCTTCTGCCGCCGATTTTCCGGAACACTTCTTGCTTCTGGCTCTGTAAGGGGGCCGGCGGCGCGGCTCCGGGACCGAACATCAATGGCCGGTTCCATGCGGTCGATCCCTCTGGAGCTAATGGTGTCCAGTAGCCTAAGAAGCCCAAGCTACCACCAGTTAGGTAGGTTCGCTTCTTCTCCCCTTAGTCCCTTGCTGCAGTGAGTCTGTTGCCAGCAGATCTCACTGTAAAATAAAAAACCTAAAATATACTTTCTTTCTAGGAGCTCAGGAGAGCCCCTAGTGTGCATCCAGCTCAGCCGGGCACAAGAATCTAACTGAGGTCTGGAGGAGGGTCTTAGTGGGAGGAGCCAGTGCACACCAGGTAGTCCTAAAGCTTTCTTTAGTTGTGCCCAGTCTCCTGCGGAGCCGCTAATCCCCATGGTCCTTACGGAGTCCCAGCATCCACTTAGGACGTCAGAGAAAATAAGAATTTACTTACCGATAATTCTATTTCTCGGAGTCCGTAGTGGATGCTGGGGTTCCTGAAAGGACCATGGGGAATAGCGGCTCCGCAGGAGACAGGGCACAAAAAGTAAAGCTTTAGGATCAGGTGGTGTGCACTGGCTCCTCCCCCTATGACCCTCCTCCAAGCCTCAGTTAGGTACTGTGCCCGGACGAGCGTACACAATAAGGAAGGATTTATGAATCCCGGGTAAGACTCATACCAGCCACACCAATCACACTGTACAACCTGTGATCTGAACCCAGTTAACAGTATGATAACAGCGGAGCCTCTGAAAAGATGGCTCACAACAATAATAACCCGATTTTTGTAACTATGTACAAGTAATGCAGATAATCCGCACTTGGGATGGGCGCCCAGCATCCACTACGGACTCCGAGAAATAGAATTATCGGTAAGTAAATTCTTATTTTCTCTATCGTCCTAGTGGATGCTGGGGTTCCTGAAAGGACCATGGGGATTATACCAAAGCTCCCAAACGGGCGGGAGAGTGCGGATGACTCTGCAGCACCGAATGAGAGAACTCCAGGTCCTCCTTAGCAAGGGTATCAAATTTGTAGGATTTTACAAACGTGTTTGCCCCTGACTAAATAGCCGCTCGGCAAAGTTGTAAAGCCGAGACCCCTCGGGCAGCCGCCCAAGATGAGCCCACCTTCCTTGTGGAATGGGCATTTACATATTTTGGCTGTGGCAGGCCTGCCACAGAATGTGCAAGCTGAATTGTATTACACATCCAACTAGCAAAAGTCTGCTTAAAAGCAAGAGCACCAAGTTTGTTGGGTGCATACAGGATAACAGCAAGTCAGTTTTCCTGACTCCAGCCGTCCTGGAACCTATATTTTCAGGGCCCTGACCACATCTAGCAACTTGGAGTCTTCCAAGTCCCTAGTAGGCGCAAGACACCACAATAAGCTGGTTCAGGTGAAACACTGACACCACCTTAGGGAGAGAACTGGGGACGAGTCCGCAGCTCTGCCCTGTCCGAATGGACAAACAGATATGGGCTTTTTTGAGAAAAAAACCACCAATTTGACACTCGCCTGGTCCAGGCCAGGTCCAAGAGCATGTTCACTTTTCATGTGAGATGCTTCAAATCCACAGATTTGACTGGTTTTAAACCAATGTGTTTTGAGGAATCCCAGAACTACGTTGAGATCCCACAGTGCCACTGGAGGCACAAAAGGGGGTTGTATATGCAATACTCCCTTGACAAACTTCTGGACTTCAGGAACTGAAGCCAATTCTTTCTGGAAGAAAAATCGACAGGGCCGAAATTTGAACCTTAATGGACCCCAATTTGAGGCCCATAGACACTCCTGTTTGCAAGAAATGCAGGAATCGACCGAGTTGAAATTTCTTCGTGGGGCCTTCCTGGCCTCACACCACGCAACATATTTTCGCCACATGTGGTGATAATGTTGTGCGGTCACCTCCTTTCTGGCTTTGACCAGGGTAGGAATGACCTCTTCCTGAATGCCTTTTCCCTTAGGATCCGGCGTTCCACCGCCATGCCGTCAAACGCAGCTGCGGTAAGTCTTGGAACAGACATGGTACTTGCTGAAACAAGTCCCTTCTTAGCGGCAGAGGCCATAAGTCCTCTGTGAGCATCTCTTGAAGTTCCGGGTACCAAGTCCTTCTTGGCCAATCCGGAGCCATGAGTATAGTTCTTACTCCTCTACGTCTTATAATTCTCAGTACCTTAGGTATGAAAAGCAGAGGATGGAACACATACACCGACTGGTACACCCACGGTGTTACCAGAACGTCCACAGCTATTGCCCGAGGGTCTCTTAACCTGGCGCAATACCTGTCCCGTTTTTTGTTCAGACGGGACGCCATCATGTCCACCTTTGGTAATTCCCAACGGTTTACAATTATGTGGAAAACTTCCCCATGAAGTTCCCACTCTGCCGGGTGGAGGTCGTGCCTACTGAGGAAGTCTGCTTCCCAGTTTCCATTCCCGGAATGAAACACTGCTGACAGTGCTATCACATGATTTTCCGCCCAGCGAAAAGTCCTTGCAGTTTTTGCCACTGCCCTCCTGCTTCTTGTGCCGCCCTGTCTATTTACGTGGGCGACTGCCGTGATGTTTTATCCCACTGGATCAATACCGGCTGACCTTGAAGCAGAGGTCTTGCTAAGCTTAGAGCATTATAAATTTACCCTTAGCTATATTTATGTGGAGAAAAATCTCCAGACTTGATCACACTCCCTGGAAATTTTTTCCTTGTGTGACTGCTCCCCAGCCTCTCGGGCTGGCCTCCGTGGTCACCAACATCCAAAACTGAATGCCGAATCTGCGGCCCTCTAGAAGATGAGCACTCTGTAACCACCACAGGAGAGACACCCTTGTCCTTGGATATAGGGTTATCCGCTGATGCATCTGAAGATGCGATCCGGACCATTTGTCCAGCAGATCCCACTGAAAAGTTCTTGCATGAAATCTGCCGACTGGAATTGCTTCGAAGGAAGTAACCATTTTTTTACCATGGCCCTTGTGCAATGATGCACTGATTTTTGGAGGTTCCTGACTAGCTCGGATAACTCCCTGGCTTTCTCTTCCGGGAGAAACACCTTTTTCTGGACTGTGTCCAGAATCATCCCTAAGCACAGGAGACTTGTTGTCGGGATCAGCTGTGATTTTGGAATATTTAGAATCCACCCCTGCTGTTGTAACAGTATCCGAGATAGTGCTACTCCGACCTCCAACTGTTCCCTGGACTTTGCCCTTATCAGGAGATCGTCCAAGTAAGGGATAATTAAGACGCCTTTTCTTCGAAGAAGAACCATCATTTCGGCCATTACCTTGGTAAAGACCCGGGGTGCCGTAGACAATCCAAACGGCAGCGTCTGAAACTGATAGTGACAGTTCTGTACCACGAACCTGAGGTACCCTTAGTGATAAGGGCAAATTTGGGACATGGAGGTAAGCATCCCTGATGTCTCGGGACACCAGATAGTCCCCTTCTTCCCGGTTCGTTATCACTGCTCTGAGTGACTCCATCTTGATTTGAACCTTTGTAAGTGTTCAAATTTTTTTAGATTTAGAATAGGTCTCACCTAGCCTTCTGGCTTCAGTACCACAATATAGTGTGGAATAATACCCCCTTTTCTTGTTGTAGGAGGGGTAATTTAATTATCACCTGCTGGGAATACAGCTCGTGAATTTTTTCCCATACTGCCTCCTTGTCGGAGGGAGACCTTGGTAAAGCAGACTTCAGGAGCCTGCGCAGGGGAAACGTCTCGACATTCCAAACTGTACCCCTGGGATACTACTTGTAGGATCCAGGGGTCCTGTACGGTCTCAGCGTCATGCTGAGAGCTTGTCAGAAGCGGTGGAACGCTTCTGTTCCTGGGAATGGGCTGCCTGCTGCAGTCTTCTTCCCTTTCCTCTATCCCTGGGCAGATATGACTCTTATAGGGACGAAAGGACTGAAGCTGAAAAGACGGTGTCTTTTTCTGCAGAGATGTGACTTAGGGTAAAAACGGTGGATTTTCCAGCAGTTGCCGTGGCCACCAGGTCCGATGGACCGACCCCAAATAACTCCTCTTCCTTTATACGGCAATACACCTTTGTGCCGTTTGGAATCTGCATCACCTGACCACTGTCGTGTCCATAAACATCTTCTGGCAGATATGGACATCGCACTTACTCTTGATGCCAGAGTGCAAATATCCCTCTGTGCATCTCGCATATATAGAAATACATCCTTTAAATGCTCTATAGTCAATAAAATACTGTCCCTGTCAAGGGTATCAATATTTTTAGTCAGGGAATCCGACCAAGCCACCCCAGCTCTGCACATCCAGGCTGAGGCGATCGCTGGTCGCAGTATAACACCAGTATGTGTGTATATACTTTTTATGATATTTTTCCAGCCTCCTGTCAGCTGGCTCCTTGAGGACGGCCCTATCTATAGACGGTACCGCCACTTGTTCTGATAAGCGTGTGAGCGCCTTATCCACCCTAAGGGGTGTTTCCCAACGCGCCCTAACTTCTGGCGGGAAAGGGTATACCGCCCATATTTTCTATCGGGGGGAACCCACGCATCATCACACACTTCATTTAATTTATCTGATTCAGGAAAAACTACGGTAGTTTTTTCACATCCCACATAATACCCTCTTTTGTGGTACTTGTAGTATCAGAAATATGTAACACCTCCTTCATTGCCCTTAACGTGTGGCCCTAATAAGGAATACGTTTGTTTATTCACCGTCGACACTGGATTCAGTGTCCCTGTCTGTGTCTGTGTCGACCGACTAAAGTAAACGGGCGTTTTAAAACCCCTGACGGTGTTTTTGAGACGTCTGGACCGGAACTAATTGTTTGTCGGCCGTCTCATGTCCTCAACCGACCTTGGCGCGTGTTGACATTATCACGTAATTCCCTAAATAAGCCATCCATTCCGGTGTCGACTCCCTAGAGAGTGACATCACCATTACAGGCAATTGCTCCGCCTCCTCACCAACATCGTCCTCATACATGTCGACACACACGTACCGACACACAGCACACACACAGGGAATGCTCTGATAGAGGACAGGACCTACTAGCCCTTTGGAGAGACAGAGGGAGAGTTTGCCAGCACACACCAAAAACGCTATAATTATATAGGGACAACCTTATATAAGTGTTTTCCCTTATAGCATCTTTTTTATATATTTCTAACGCCAAATTAGTGCCCCCCCTCTCTGTTTTAACCCTGTTTCTGTAGTGCAGTGCAGGGGAGAGCCTGGGAGCCTTCCCTCCAGCCTTTCTGTGAGGGAAAATGGCGCTGTGTGCTGAGGAGATAGGCCCCGCCCCTTTTTCGGCGGCCTCGTCTCCCGCTCTTAACGGATTCTGGCAGGGGTTAAATATCTCCATATAGCCCCCGGAGGCTATATGTGAGGTATTTTTAGCCAAAAAAGGTTTTCATTTGCCTCCCAGGGCGCCCCCCTCCCAGCGCCCTGCACCCTCAGTGACTGCCGTGTGAAGTGTGCTGAGAGGAAAATGGCGCACAGCTGCAGTGCTGTGCGCTACCTTAAGAAGACTGAGGAGTCTTCTGCCGCCGATTCTGGACCTCTTCTCGTTTCAGCATCTGCAAGGGGGCCGGCGGCGAGGCTCCGGTGACCATCCAGGCTGTACCTGTGATCGTCCCTCTGGAGCTAATGTCCAGTAGCCAAGAAGCCAATCCATCCTGCACGCAGGTGAGTTCACTTCTTCTCCCCTAAGTCCCTCGTTGCAGTGATCCTGTTGCCAGCAGGACTCACTGTAAAATAAAAAACCTAAGCTAAACTTTTCTAAGCAGCTCTTTAGGAGAGCCACCTAGATTGCACCCTTCTCGGCCGGGCACAAAAATCTAACTGAGGCTTGGAGGAGGGTCATAGGGGGAGGAGCCAGTGCACACCACCTGATCCTAAAGCTTTACTTTTTGTGCCCTGTCTCCTGCGGAGCCGCTATTCCCCATGGTCCTTTCAGGAACCCCAGCATCCACTAGGACGATAGAGAAATATGCAAGAGTTCATTTCCATAAACATTTTCGTAAACACCAAAAAAGATGTCAACAGCTCAGGGGTTTGTATGCCCATTCAATACTTGTTAATACAATGATAATAAAATGTTTCACCCAACGCGTTTCGTCTGTGACGACTTCTTCAGGGGTATTAGTTATTAAACAATAGAACTTTCATATTGTGGTAACAGGAATAATTATCATTCTTAGATGATGATTTAGTGAGAAACACCGTAAGCAAGAGCAAACAATTATACTAAAAGCATATATAGAACAATCTCAATTAGATTCCACAACTTAGTATCATTTAGCGTGATCTCATATTTGTAGGGTTCTATGGACTTAAATTAGCGCCATGAATCTTTAATAGATTGTATAGGTGTTCTTAACAGGTGTCCAAATTCCTATTTTCACCAGCAGCAGTCAATCGCATCTGTATGGTTTGGAACATCAGAAAAACAATGTATTGGTGTTGCATATAATGGGTCAGACTTAATATCAAGTGATATCTTGTTATCACTCATTACAAATTTGAAATGGTGCGCCAATCATTTCTCTAGAGCTGTAACTGATTTAATTTTGTTAGAACTATGAGGTGGGAAGGAATTAAGGAAGGAGTTATGTGCAGCATGGGAAGACCGGTTGGGAATGTTTTATGCAGGAGGATTGGTAAGGAAGACATACATGGCTGTGACCTACCTGCCTACCTAATCACTTACACTAACAGCAGGAGGCTAATGCTGAAAGATGTTACCAAGGTACCCAACGCTTTAGGGAAATTATGAAGGAAACGTGTCGTATATTTCCTAATTTCCTATGACACATACATTTTAAAAAAATAATCAAAAAAAGGTAGGGAAGGTGAAATAAAGCAGGAATAAGGGGGGAAAAGGAATAATGTGCGCCAAATTGCTTCACTGGGACCATGAGTGATTTCTAGTCAACCGCCATAAATATGCTTTATTAAGTTGTTCTGATTTAAATTTGCAAACAGGACTCCTAATGAAAGGATGTCGAACCTGGGGGAGATGGTTAAATATATATATGCTACACTAAGTATGTGATGTTGTTATTGTCTTGGCAGAAGGCTAAGACCTTAGTACAGTGCCTCCACATAAGCATGAATGAACCAGTTATGGGACATTCCCCTGAGTATCTGTCAGAGACATTATGATTAATCTTATTTAACCTAGACAAGGACATACTGTAGCACTCTGCTCTGTTTCATCCTTCATAGATTTCACATACCTTAAGCCACCTACCAGCTATGCGCATATAAATGGTTAGACCATAGCGCCAGAGTAGAGAGGCCACTTCCATTAGTGCTCAGTTTTGGCAGACTTTGGTTCACTCCATAAATTGCGCTGAGCCAGCTGTGCTGCCAAGTAGTAATTTCTGAAGCTTGAGATCCCTAGCCAGTGCTGATCACTGCAAGACCTGTCTACTGATCCGTGAGTGTGTTGGATTGTGAGGTAATTGTATAAATTTGAATACGTAGGTGGGAACATGGATGAGGATTCTGGGAAGTATATTCATCTTGATTGTGTTGATCACTACACTTTTCAAAGTCAGACTTGAGCAGAGATAAAAACTGGGAAGAGTTAGCATGGAATAATGTATGGATTGCTTGGTTAACTGTACCCCAAGATTTTTAATTATGTGTTGGTGACACCTAAATTTACGTTTTGTTCCCATTTTCTTGTCAATCCCATCAAAGTAATTGTTTCTTACACAGTAAATCATAAGGAATTGTGTAACTGAAATCTGCAGATTAAACAACTGCATGTTATATGTGCAGATTTTACAGGGATTGTGTAACAGCCAGAATACTCTGGACCCGGGAACATCGGATCAGCTCCCCGCAGGGACCTCTGCCACTGTGGAGCTTGTAGTGCGCGTCCCCACCTAGGAAGGGGGGGTTCAGGTGTTTAACCCATCCCCAGACCGTACAAGGAGGCTGTAAGACCTCCCTCCCTGTCTCCCCGCTGACAGCTGTGACACCGCCCGCCCCCCAGGTGGTGAGGGACGGGAACACAAGCACTACAAGGGACCACTGTGGTTTTTACCCAATCTTACTGTATCAATTTACAAATAAGCCATTGCCGCCGACTGCCGCTTTGAACTATTGCACTTGGACACTTAATTTCAGAGGAGACCATACACAGTGCTCTTGCAAAGGAGACCACACACAGCGCTATTGCAAACACGAGCCGCATTCTCCATTCCGCTGTCTCCCGTTGCTTGCTATAATGACTGCAGCTCATACTGACGCCGCATCGAGGTTCTACCAGGCGGACGATACTTACAACTAGCAATTGTTTTATTGTGACTCTATCGGTCATCTGATACAACAACATTGCCAGCGTGACCTTTTCATTATTGCAACATTTCACACACCAGTGGAAAGAGGACGAATTGGCTACCTACCAAATAAAAGATTTCAGATTGAACACACCCCACCCAAATCTAACTCTCTCTACGCATGTTATATCTGCCCCCCCCTCCCTCCCTGCAGTGCACATGGTTTTTTCCATAAACTAACAAATTTGTTGCTGCGATCAGATCTGAATTAGGCCCTTTGTGCATCTTGAGACACAATAATCCCACTTAGTGGGCGATAGTCTTTAGTGGGTGGCAATTCTTTTCAAAACCTTCCACACCCATTCTGTTTCTGCGGACGGGGGGCGGTATCATCCTTTCAGCTCGCTACCCCCAGGGTAGCAAGGGCGCCCAACCCTTTACGCAGCTAAACTTGATTACTATGGGCGCGATATGTGAGATAACTGGGATCACTTTAGAAAGGAGCTTGGGCGTGATATAACATTTGACACTAGAATCGGTTGCACCATCCAAATTTACACCTGCCCCATTCTAGGTTTACCGCTGTAAGCAATTAAGCGTCTGAGTTTGCAACTAGTTATGCGACACACCCATAACATGCCAATCAGGAAGTGCACCTCAGTGCGTCTGACTAGCCACCTCTCAGGAACGCCCAATAGATTTCTAAGGCTATGCGTCTCAATTGCTACTGTGAGTCTGTGTGCACACACACCATGAAATGCATGTGTTGTGTGACTTTTTAGTGACTGTATACGCAGTTGAAAAACTGACCATATCCACGAATATCGGCATTGCAGCTTTCACAGAAAATCTACCTACATAACAAAAATATCCTAGCACAATAAGTGCACATTCCTCATTTTAAAAGGTCAACTAATGATGTGAGAAGATGTTGTGTGGCTGTATTGGTGTAATAGGGGTAAATGTATTAAGCAGTGATAAGATTAGAGAAGTGAGCCAGTGGAGAAGTTGTCCATGGCAACCAATCAGCTGCTCTGTATCATTTTATAGTATGCAAATTATAAATGTTGCTTTAATGCTGATTGGTTGTCATGGGCAACTACTCCACTGGCTGACTTCTCCACCCTAATCACTGCTTCATAAATTTACCCCCGAGTGTCTGGGCAGTGAATATGGGGCCAAAGCAGACCTGGGGGAGGGAAGGGGGGGGTGGGGTGGAAATGGTAGTAACTTGAAGGGCAAAGCCATGTTTTGCCACTTTGAAAACATGCTAGACATGCTGGTATCTCACCAATGCCTGCAAGTTGCAGGCTATTGCATTTTTCCCGGTCTACACAAGAAAAACTAGTGCAGTACATCAAAGTGAATCCACAATTTGGTGGACGAGGCGGATCTACGTTTAAGATGGAAGAATAACAATTTTAATGCTGGTGGAGGTATGGATGAGCTCATTTGTATCAGTCAGCAGGGGTAAGCCCAATGGGGAATGCAAATATATTTGGTTTGGTTTTCCAGTTGGTTTCATGTTCCATTTCACAATACAGTGCCTTGCAAAAGTATTCACCCCCCTTGGCTTTTTACCTATTTTGTTACATTATAACCTGTAATTTAAAAGTTTTTTTTAATCTGAATTGTATGTGATGGATCTGGACAAAATAGTCTAAGTTGGTGAAGTGAAATAAGAAAATTATATATAAAAAATAAATTTTAAAAATAAAAAACTGAAAATTGGCATATGCATATGTATTCACCCCCTTTGCTATGAGGCCCATCAAAAGTTCTGGTGCAACCAATTACCTTCAGAAGTCACATAATTAGTGAAATTAAGTCCACGTGTGTGCAATCTAATGGTCACATTATCTGTCAGTATAAACACACCTTTTCTGAAAAGCCCCAGAGGCTGAAACACCACTAAGCAAGAGGCATCACACCATGAAGACCAAGGAGCTCTCCAAACAAGTCAGGGACAAAGTTGTTGAGAATTACAAGTCAGGGTTTGTACTTTGATGATCCCCCGGAACACTATCAAATCCATCATCTTCAAATGGAAAGAACATGGTACCACAACAAACCTGCCAAGAGGGGGCCGGCCACCAAAACTCATAGACCGGGCAAGGAGGGCATTAATCAGAGAGGCAGCACAGAGACCAAAGGTAACCCTGAAGGAGCTGCAGAGTAGCCAGAAAAAAGCCATTACTTAGTGTTAAAAAGAAGAAGGCACGTTTTGATTTTGCCAAAAGGCATGTGGGCAAATCCACCAAATGTATGGAGGAAGGTGCTCTGGTCAGATGAGACTAAAATTTAACTTTTTGGCCACTAAGGAATACGTCATGTCTGGCACAATCCCAACACATCCCATCACCCCAAGAACACCATCCCCACAGTGAAACATGGTTGTGGCAGCATCATGCTTGTGGGGATGTTTTTCAGCAGCAGGGACTGGAAAACTGATTCGAGTGGAGGGAAAACGAGATTTATGGTAAGAACTTACCGTTGTTAAATCTCTTTCTGCGAGGTACACTGGGCTCCACAGGGAATGACATACACCACACTCTCACGACAGGATAAAGTGTCAGCGGCTAATGCCATATCAACCCAAAGAAGCTAAGTGCGTCAGGGTGGGCGCCCTGTGGAGCCCAGTGTACCACACAGAAAGAGATTTAAGTTCTTACCATAAATCTCCTTTTCTGCTGCGAGGTACACTGGGCTCCACAGGGAATGACATTGGGGATGTCCTAAAGCAGTTCCTTATGGGAGGGGACGCACTGTAGCGGGCACAAGAACCCGGCGTCCAAAGGAAGCATCCTGGGAGGCGGAAGTATCGAAGGCATAGAACCTTATGAATGTGTTCACTGAGGACCACGTAGCTGCCTTGCACAATTGTTCAAGGGTCGCACCACGGCGGGCCGCCCAAGAAGGTCCAACTGACCGAGCAGAATGGGCTTTGATGGTAGCAGGAGCTGGAATACCAGCCTGTACATAAACTTGTGTAATCACCATTCTAATCCATCTGGCCAGGGTCTGCTTGTGAGCAGGCCAGCCACGTTTGTGAAAACAAAACAGAACAAAGAGAGAATCCGACTTCCTGATGGAGACAGTACTCTTCACGTAGATACGGAGAGCCCGTATCACATCCAAAGACCGCTCTTTGGAAGACAATTCAGGAGAGGCAAAGGCCAGAACCACAATCTTCTAATTAACGTGGAAAGACGACGCCACCTTAGGTAAATACCCGGGAAGTGTTCTAAGAACCGCCCGGTCAGGGTGAAAAATCAGATAGGGTGACCTACAAGATAAGGCACCCAAATCCGACACCAGTCTAGCAGAGGCAATATCCAGCAGAAACAATACCTTAAGAGAAAGCCACTTAAGGTCTGCAGATTCAAGAGGCTCAAACGGAGACCCTTGCAACGCCTCCAAAACCACGACAAGTCCCAAGGGGCCACAGGCGGGACATAAGGAGGTTGAATCCACAACACACCCTGAGTGAACGTATGTACATCAGGTAACGTCGCAATTTTTCTCTGGAACCAAACCGACAAGTCCGAAATATGAACCTTGATGGAGGCCAGACGAAGGCCCAAGTCCAGGCCTTGTTGTACAAAGGCCAAAAGTTTGGCCGTACTAAACTTGGAAGCGTCATGATTGTTAGATGCGCACCAAGCAAAGTAAGAATTCTAGACCCTATGGTAAATCTGAGCAGAAGCCGGTTTCCGGGCCTTCAACATGGTTTGAATGACCGCCTCATAAAATCCTTTGGCACTCAAGACGGAAGCTTTAAGAGCCACGCCGTCAAAGCCAACCGGGGTAAATCCTGATATACACAGGGGCCCTGAACGAGGAGATCTGGGCGCTGTGGAAGTAGAAGGGGACGCTCTATCGAGAACCAATGTCGTCTGGGCCACGCGGGAGCGCTCAAAAGTAGGAATCCTCCTTCTTGCTTGAACTTCCTTATTACTCTGGGCAGGAGTGACACCGAAGGGAACACGTATGTCAGCTGAAAGGTCCATGGAATTGCCAGTGCGTCCACGAACGCTGCTAGAGAGACCGGAACCTTGTGATTGTGTTGAGACGCAATCAGGTCCACATCTGGAAGGCCCCAATTGTCCACGAGGAGTTGAAACACTTCTGGATGGAGGCTACACTCTCCGGCGTGTACGTCCTGATGACTGAGAAAGTCCGCTTCCCAGTTTAGGACCCCCGGAATGAATACTGCCGATATGGCTGGCAGATGGCGTTCCGCCCACTGAAGAATCCTTGATACTGCCCTCATTACCATGCGGCTTCGAGTGCCGCCTTGATGACTGATGTATGCCCCCGTGGTGGCGTTGTCCGACTGTACTTGAACAAGTCTGTTCTGTATTAAATGCCGGGCCAAGCTCAATAAGTTGAACACCGCCCGCAATTCCAGAATGTTTATAGGGAGGAGAGACTCCTCCTTGGTCCACCGACCCTGAAGGGAGTGTTGCTCCAACACCGCTCCCCAACCTCTCAGACTGGCGTCCGTCGTCAGAAGGACCCAGTTGGAGATCCAGAAGGGACGATCCCTGCTCAATCGTTGGTCCTGAAGCCACCAGCTCAGTGATAGACGGACCTCCGGAGACAAGGAGATCATTTGAGACCTGATCCGCTGAGGCAGGCCATCCCACTTGGCAAGCATCAGCTTCTGCAGAGGGCAGGAATGGAATTGAGCGCACTCCACCATGCCGAAAGCAGACACCATGAGACCTAGCACTTGCATTGCCGAATGTATCGACACTTGCAGACGAGATAGGAAGCATCGAATCCTGTCCTGAAGCTTCAGGACTTTCTCCTGAGACAAAAACAACCGCTGGTTGCGAGTGTCCAACAACACCCCCAGGTGCACCATGCTCTGAGCAGGGACCAGGGAGGATTTCTTCCCGTTGATGAGCCACCCGTGGGCTTGCAGAAACTGGATAGTCAGATCCAAATGGCGTAGGAGAGTTTCTGGGGAATTTGCCAGGATCAACAAGTCGTCCAGGTATGGTACGATCCTGACCCCTTGACGGTGGAGCACAGCCATCATTACCGCCATGACCTTGGTGAAGACTCGCGGAGCCGTGGTCAAACCAAAAGGTAGCGCCCGAAAATTGGTAATGGAGGTTACCAACCGCAAACCTCAGGTATTGCTGTTGCGACATTGCAATGGGAATATGCAGGTAAGCATCCTGTATGGCCAGGGAGACCATATACTCCCCAGGTTCCAATGTCAGAACAATAGAGCGAAGAGTTTCCATACGAAACTTGGAGACGCTCACAAACTTGTTCAAGGATTTGAGGTTGAGAATGGGCCGGGATGACCCATTCGGTTTTGGGACTAGGAACAGCGGTTAATAGTACCCTTGCCTCTCTGAGCCAGAGGCACCTGTACTACCACTCCTGTGTCCAGGAGGGACTGTACCACAGAATGAAGAGTTTTTGCCTTCACCTGATCCGAAGGGACGTCTGTCAGGCAAAATCGATGAGGGGGACGATTTGTGAAAGATACGGCGTAACCTCGAGTGACGACTTCCCGTACCCAGGCATCGTAAGTGGTCTTAAACCATTCCTGGGTATACCTTAGTAGTCGGCCCCCCACCCTGGGATCCCCCAGAGGGAGGCCCGCCCCGTCATGCGGCAGGCTTGTCAGTCTTGGAAGCAGGCTGACGGGCAGCCCAGGCCCTTTTGGGTTTATTGGGTTTGGAAGTGCGAGCCTGTTTCGGGTATGCCTGACCCTTTGCTTTTCCCTGAAGGACGAAAGGAGCGAAAATAAGTACTCTTAGCCTTCGGTACCGAAGGAGCAGTACTCCGTAGACAAGCTGTTTTAGCAGACGCTAAATCAGCCACTATCTTGTTGAGGTCTTCTCCGAAAAGGATGTCTCCCTTAAAAGGGAGTACCTCCAGGGTTTTCTTAGAGTCCAGATCCACGGACCAGGACCGCAACCAAAGAATCCGGCGAGCCAGTATGGACGTAGTAGAAGCCCCCCTGTTGTATGCCTGCACTGCATGGCACCAACTACAAAACTGAGCTCCTGTGCACGGAGGTGGGGTTATAGAGGAGGTGACGCTATGCATTCTGGGAACAGTCAAAGCTTTTAGCCTGTTGGTGCCTCGGATCAAGATCCTACTCTACACCCCCAATGTCATTCCCTGTGGAGCCCAGTGTACCCCGCAGCAGAAAGATAGATGGTGCTATATACAGGGATATTCTTGAGCAAAACCTGTTCCAGTCTGCCTGTGATTTGAGACTGGGACGGAGGTTCACCTTCCAGCAGGACAATGACCCGAAGCATACCGCTAAAGCAACACTCGGGTGGTTTAAGGGGAAACATTTAAATGTGTTGGAATGGCCTAGTCAAAGCCCAGATCTCAATCCAATTGAGAATCTGTGGTCAGACTTGAAGATTTCTGTTCACAAGCAGAAACCATCCAACATGAAGGAGCTGTAGCAGTTTTTCCTTGAGGAATGGACAAAAATCCCAGTGGCAAGATGTGGCAAGCTCATAGAGACTTATCCAAAGCGACTTGCAGCTGTAATTGCCGCAAAAAAATGGCTCTACAAAGTACTGACTTTAGGGGGGTGAATAGTTACGCATGCTGACGTTTTCAGTTTATTTTGTCTGTTATATCTAGTGTGTGATTAAAAGTGATTTTACCACACATGGTGTACATCTGTTCTCTCCATATGTGCTGACTACACGGGATTGGAGGACTGTAGCCTGTGAGGATTCATCTACATCACTGGAAGGGATGTATTATCGAATTATTTGACTCATTTATATTCTCATGATATTATTCACAAATATGTTGCCTATGTGTGGCGCCTTGTGAAACATGCCATCTGCCTGTTTTATATTTGTGTAAAGTGTACTGGAGAGACACTTTTTTCGGTATCTGTATTGTTGGGCTGCCTGCTCTGCGCAATTGTCTTCATATCACTCAAAAATATTTGTTTACTACTGTTATTTTGTCCTATTTGTTGTTTGCTTCACAATAAAAAAAAATCTTCAAAGTTGTAGGCATGCTCTGTGAATGAAATGATGCAAACCTTCAAACAATCCATTTTAATTCCAGGTTGTGAGGCAACAAAACATGAAAAATGATAAGGGGGTGAATACTTATGCAAGGCACTGTATGTTTACAGCACTGTTCAGGCGGGATGCAGTCAATATACAGGCTGTTGGGATCCCGGCGTTCAGGAAGTCGACACCGGAATACCAACAACCGGTGAAATACAGATGACCAGAATCCCGACAAATGCTGGGTATTTCCACTGGGTTCGTGAGTCCACACCAGCAACCTAGTGGGAATAGAACCTGTGGCGAGCATAAGTTTGATTATTCAACTCATTACATTGCAGTTTTAGAATTGTTCCTCTAAAGAGAAATCTCCAAGAACAACATGCTTTTTATGGACTTTTGCAACTGCAATCAGATATAGTTAAATCAAAATACAATATTGTGTTCATTTGTACTAACTGTTCTACTTATTCGCACAGAGAAACTGTTCTGTCTCTAATCAGTATCCGGCAGCCGTTGATATTTGTTCAAAGATCACAGAGGTTTGTGAAAGCAAAGTGGTTTCCTCTCTAATTTGTTATTTTTTAAAGTACCTGAGTGTTGGAAAGCAGAGAAGTGACAGAGAGAATGAGCGGGTAGCTGCACAGCGTCCCCTACTACCTTTATCAGTTCACAACTTTAGTGTTCACTTTAGCATTTGGGCAGGGTGCCGGACTGAGAGGGGCACAAGTGTGTGTGTGTGTGTGTGTGCGCCAAAAAGAGGCGTGGCCACGCAAAAAATAAGATTTTACTCACCGGTAAATCTATTTCTCGTAGTCCGTAGTGGATGTTGGGAACTCCGTAAGGACCATGGGGAATAGACGGGCTCCGCAGGAGACTGGGCACTCTATAAGAAAGATTTGGTACTATCTGGTGTGCACTGGCTCCTCCCTCTATGCCCCTCCTCCAGACCTCAGTTAGGATACTGTGCCCGGAAGAGCTGACACAATAAGGAAGGATTTTGAATCCCGGGTAAGACTCATACCAGCCACACCAATCACACCGTATAACTCGTGAGACTACACCCAGTTAACAGTATGAAATATAACTGAGCCTCTCAACAGATGGCTCAACAATAACCCTTTAGTTAGGCAATAACTACATACAAGTATTGCAGACAATCCGCACTTGGGATTGGCGCCCAGCATCCACTACGGACTACGAGAAATAGATTTACCGGTGAGTAAAATCTTATTTTCTCTGACGTCCTAGTGGATGCTGGAAACTCCGTAAGGACCATGGGGATTATACCAAAGCTCCCAAACGGGCGGGAGAGTGCGGATGACTCTGCAGCACCGAATGAGAGAACTCAAGGTCCTCCTCAGCCAGGGTATCAAATGTGTAGAATTTAGCAAACGTGTTTGCCCCTGACCAAGTTGCAGCTCGGCAAAGTTGTAAAGCCGAGACCCCTCGGGCAGCTGCCCAAGATGAGCCCACCTTCCTCGTGGAATGGGCTTTCACTGATTTAGGATGCGGCAATCCAGCCGCAGAATGCTCCAGCTGAATTGTGCTACAAATTCAGCGAGAAATAGTCTGCTTAGAAGCAGGAGCACCTATTTTGTTGGGTGCCTACAGGGTAAGAAGCGAGTCAGTTTTCCTGACTCCAGCCGTCCTGGAAATATAATTTTTTAAGGCCCTGACTACGTCCAGTAACTTGGAATCTTCCAAGTCCCTAGTAGCCGCAGGCACTACAATAGGTTGGTTCAAGTGAAAAGCTGATACCACCTTAGGGAGAAACTGGGGACGAGTCCTCAATTCTGCCCTATCCATATGGAAAATCAGATAAGGGCTTTTACATGACAAAGCCGCCAATTCTGACACACGCCTGGCCGAAGCCAAGGCCAATAACATGACCACTTTCCACGTGAGATATTTCAGATCCACAGTTTTAAGTGGCTCAAACCAATGTCATTTCAGGAAACTCAACACCACGTTGAGATCCCACGGTGCCACAGGAGGCACAAAAGGGGGCTGAATATGTAGCACTCCCTTTACAAAAGTCTGAACTTCAGGCAGTGAAGCCAGTTCTTTCTGGAAGAAAATCGACAGAGCCGAAATCTGGACCTTAATGGAACCCAATTTTAGGCCCATAGTCACTCCCGACTGTAGGAAGTGCAGAAAACAACCCAGCTGAAATTCCTCTGTTGGGGCCTTCCTGGCCTCACACCACGCAACATATTTTCGCCAAATACGGTGATAATGGTTTGCGGTTACTTCTTTCCTGGCTTTTATCAGCGTAGGAATGACTTTCTCCGGAATGCCCTTTTGCTTTAGGATCCGGAATTCAACCGCCATGCCGTCCAACGCAGCCGCGGTAAGTCTTGGAACAGACAGGGCCCCTGCTGTAGCAGATCCTGTCTGAGCGGTAGAAGCCATGGGTCCTCTGATATTATTTCTGTAAGTTCTGGGTACCAAGCTCTTCTTGGCCCATCCGGAACCACGAGTATCGTTCTTACTCCTCGTTTTCTTATTATTCTCAGTACCTTTGGTATGAGAGGCAGAGGAGGGAATACATAAACTGACTGGTACACCCACGGTGTCACCAGAGCGTCCACAGCTATTGCCTGAGGGTCCCTTGACCTGGCGCAATATCTAGTTTTTTGTTTAGGCGGGACGCCATCATGTCCACCTGTGGCCTTTCCCAACGGTTTACCAACAGTTGGAAGACTTCTGGATGAAGTCCCCACTCTCCCGGGTGTCGGTCGTGTCTGCTGAGGAAGTCTGCTTCCCAGTTGTCCACTCCCGGAATGAACACTGCTGACAGTGCTAAGACGTGATTTTCCACCCATCGGAGAATCCTTGTGGCTTCTGCCATCGCCATCCTGCTTCTTGTGCCGCCCTGTCGTTTACATGGGCGACTGCCGTGATGTTGTCTGATTGGATCAGTACCGGCTGGTTTTGAAGCAGAGGCCTTGCCAGACTTAGGGCATTGTAAATGGCCCTCAGTTCCAGAATATTTATGTGTAGGGACGACTCCTGACTTGACCAAAGTCCTTGGAAATTTCTTCCCTGTGTGACTGCCCCCCAGCCTCGAAGGCTGGCATCCGTGGTTACCAGGACCCAGTCCTGTATGCCGAATCTGCGGCCCTCTTGAAGATGAGCACTCTGCAGCCACCACAGTAGAGATACCCTGGTCCTTGGAGACAGGGTTATCAGCCGATGCATCTGAAGATGCGATCCCGACCACTTGTCCAAGAGGTCCCACTAAAAAGGTTCTTGTATGGAACCTGCCGAATGGAATTTTGCTTCGTAAGAAGCTACCATTTTTCCCAGGACTCGTGTGCAGTGATGCACCGATACCTGTTTTGGTTTCAGGAGGTCTCTGACTAGAGATGACAGCTCCTTGGCTTTCTCCTGCAGGAGAAACACTTTTTCTGTTCTGTGTCCAGAACCATCCCCAGGAACAGTAGGCGTGTGGTAGGAACCAGCTGTGACTTTGGAATGTATAGAATCCATCCGTGCTGTTGTAGCACTTCCCGAGATAGTGCTACTCCGACCAACAACTGCTCATTGGACCTCGCCTTTATAAGGAGATCGTCCAAGTACGGAATAATTAAAACTCCCTTTTTTTCGAAGGAGTATCATCATTTCTGCCATTACCTTGGTAAAGACCCTCGGTGCCGTGGACAGTCCAAACGGCAGTGTTTGGAATTGGTAATGGCAATCCTGTACCACAAATCTGAGGTACTCCTGATGAGGATGGTAAATGGGGACATGTAGGTAAGCATCCTTGATGTAATCCCCCTCCTCCAGGCTTGCAATAACCGCCCTGAGCGATTCCATCTTGAACTTGAATTTTTTTATGTATGTGTTCAAGGATTTCAAATTTAAAATGGGTCTCACCGAACCGTCCGGTTTCGGTACCACAACCAGTGTGGAATAGTAACCCCGTCCTTGCTGAAGTAGGGGCACCTTGACTATCACCTGCTGGGAATACAGCTTGTGAATTGCCTCTAGCACAGCCTCCCTGCCTGAGGGAGTTGGCTTTTTCCCTCTTCCCTCGTCTCTGTGCAGAAAGGAAGCGCCTTTGACCCGCTTACTTTTCTGAAGCCGAAAGGACTATACCTGATAATACAGTGCTTTTCTTAGGCTGTGAGAAAACCTGAGGTAAAAAAATTTCATCCCAGCTGTTGCTGTGGATACGAGGTCCCAGAGACCATCCCCAAACAATTCCTCACCCTTATAAGGCTCTATGTGCCTTTTAAAGTCAGCATCACCTGTCCAGTGTCGGGTCTCTGATACCCTCCTGACAGAATGGACATTGCAATAATTCTGGATGCCAGCCGGCAAAATATCCCTCTGTGCATCCCTCATATATAAGACGACGTCTTATGTTCGCAAAATAGTATCCCTGTTTGAAAGGGTTACAGACCACGCTGCAGCAGCACTATCTGCAGGTCTCAGTCTAGTACCTGAGTGTGTAAATACAGACTTCAGGATAGCCTCCTGCTATTTATCAGCAGGTACCTTCAAAGTGGCCGTATCCTAAGACGGCAGTGCCACCTTTTTTGATAAACGTGTGAGCGCCTTATCCACCCTAGGGGATATATCCCAGCGTAACTTATCCTCTGGCGGGAAAGGGTACGCCATCAGTAACTTTTTAGAAATTACCAGTTTCTTATCGGGGGAACCCACGCTTTTTCACACTTCATTCACTCATTTGATGGGGGAACAAAACACTGCCTGCTTTTTCTCCCCACACATAAAACCCTTTTTTTGTTTTTAGTGGTACTTGGGTAATGTCAGAAATGTGTAACACATTTTTTATTGCCGGGATCATGTAACGGGTGTTCCTAGTGGATTGTGTATATGTCTCAACCTCAGACTCCGTGTCGACATCTGTGTCTGCCATCTAAGGGAGCGGGCGTTTTTAAGCCCCTGATGGCCTTTGAGACGCCTGGGCAGGCGCGGGCTGAGAAGCCGGCTGTCCCATAGCTGTTACGTCATCCAGCCTTTTATGTAAGGAGTTGACACTGTCGGTTAATACCTTCCACCTATCCATCCACTCTGGTGTCGGCCCACAGGGGGCGACATCCCATTTATCGGCATCTGCTCCGCCTCCACATAAGCCTCCTCATCAAACATGTCGACACAGCCGTACCGACACACCGCACACACACAGGGAATGCTCTGACTGCGGACAGGACCCCACACAGCCCTTTGGGGAGACAGAGAGAGTATGCCAGCACACACCAGAGCGCTATATAATGTAGGGATAAACACTATCACTGAGTGAATTTTCCCCAATAGCTGCTTGTATAAACAATATTGCGCCTAAATTTAGTGCCCCCCCTCTCTTTTTAACCCTTTGAGCCTGAAAACTACAGGGGAGAGCCTGGGGAGCTGTCTTCCAGCTACACTGTGAAGAGAAAATGGCGCCAGTGTGCTGAGGGAGATGGCTCCGCCCCTTTTTCGGCTGACTTTTCTCCCGCTTTTTTCTGTATTCTGGCAGGGGTAATTACCACATATATAGCCTCTGGGGCTATATATTGTGGTTATTTTGCCAGCCAAGATGTTTTTATTGCTGCTCAGGGCGCCCCCCCCCAGCGCCCTGCACCCTCAGTGACCGGAGTGTGAAGTGTGTATGAGGAGCAATGGCGCACAGCTGCAGTGCTGTGCGCTACCTTGGTGAAGACTGAAGTCTTCTGCCGCCGATTTTCCGGACCATCTTCATGCTTCTGGCTCTGTAAGGGGGACGGCGGCGCGGCTCCGGGAACGAACACCAAGGACGGGTCCTGCGGTCGATCCCTCTGGAGCTAATGGTGTCCAGTAGCCTAAGAAGCCCAAGCTAGCTGCAAGCAGGTAGGTTCGCTTCTTCTCCCCTTAGTCTGGAGGAGGGGCATAGAGGGAGGAGCCAGTGCACACCAGATAGTACCAAATCTTTCTTATAGAGTGCCCAGTCTCCTGCGGAGCCCGTCTATTCCCCATGGTCCTTACGGAGTTCCCAGCATCCACTAGGACGTCAGAGAAATAGGGGGCGTGGTCATTTTGCGTAATAAAAGTGGGCGGTTCAGCACACAGACGTTAAAACAGGGGGCATGGGCGGCCGGCGGCATCACTGTTGGGGGCGTGCCCAGCACCTACGGAGGTGCTGGGCTTCCCCCAAGCTCTCTCATAGCGTGAATGGATGCCGCGCGCATATGCATGGCATCTTTACACACTGGGAGGGCAGGAAGCGGGCAGCTGTTCTAGCAGGGCGCCGCAGAAAGGGCAGGGCGGATTTTGTCCTTAAAAAAAATTGTGCAGGGAGCGGTGCCCTGCTAAAACAGCCTAGCGTGAACACTAAACTTTTTGCTATCATTGCCTGATACAGATGTGGTTGGATGTGTGCTCTGATGCGCAAAGTACCGTTGTTTGGAACATTGTGCAACCGCAGGACCTGACGGCATCAGACTGTCAGTGACTCACAGTCTGATGCTGTTTGGGAGCAGCAACAGGCTCTGTTTGCGAAAATGTTGCCCCCATTTAGGGAGAAGGAATAGACCAGGGATCTCCGTTGTTGCACTGAGATTTCCTGGCCTCTGCGACAGGCAGCTTGCGCGTCTCCATGGGTGCCCTAAGCCATCCGATGGTGGCGGGGAAGATGCGATATTGCATCCTTGGATGCAGTTCAGATCAGTAAGGCATGCAGGTGGCTTGACTCCTCCTGCTGCATTACCATATTAGTGCTATCGCTGCTTCTTCTCTGTAAGCAACATCAGTAGCAACTCCACCCACATTTGAATCAGGCCCATGTGTAATCCTATAAATGAGAACTGCTTGCATGCATCAATAGAAAATCTGATTAGAAAGGTTGATGTATCGATAGGTGGGAGAAAATGCAGTAGCTTCCTTTCATTGTTGCTGTATTAAAGTCACTGAGAAGAAAAACAACGCAATTTGTAAGTTGTAACAATTCCCATTTGCAGTACACAGTAAGAAGGTGCTGTTTCGCAAACTGACTATCAAAAGCATCTTGACAGCAAATTCATGTACAATAAGCTAAACCTATAAAAAAAATAGAACATGCAGAGGGTAATCTACAGATAACATTTATACATCTTAAAAAATCGGGATGTAGTTAGTCACAATAACTCTCCCTACATCCCATCCTCACAATCCCGGCGGTCGGCATGCCCACCAACTGGGATTATTCCCACTTGTAGGTGTCCACGACACCCATAGGTCGTCACCGAGCCCGCAGCGTGGCAAGTATGCAAGGGGTTTGTTGCGCTCGCAAACCCCCCCTCCCCCCGTCAGCATTCCGCTACCGGCACACTGATGTCGATATGCTGACCGCCGATCACGCATATAACACCCAAAAAATGCTATTACTGACAAAAACCCAGCACTGCCTGACCATAGAAATGTGGCTATGTTTGATCATCATTTTATATTACATAGAATCCCAGCAATGTCCAGACCTATCTTGACAATCTGCAGTCTGAAGAACACAAGGGCCATATTTGATAGTTTAGAATGATGTTGGTACAGCGCAGATGTCGTCGTGTGAAATCATGCACCTATATTTGCCATATTACATATGCAAACACAGAGTTTCCATATGAAAATGCCACAATGCGGGCTCAGTGGTGAGAGGTTCTATTCACACTCTATAGGTGTCGTGGACACCCACGAGTGGGAATAGGGCAGAGCATTGCAAAGTATAAAGTAGACTAGGAGTGGACAACCTGTGGCTGCCCAAATTTTTAAACACTACCAACTTCGGCATTTTCTGCCAGAAAGCTGGCAGGGTAAGCTAGATACCTGCAGTAGATGCACCAAAGCTTTAATTTTGAAGAGCAGTAAAAAACCCAAGATATAATTTTATGGCGCAAGATCATTGAAATGAGATAACAAGGTAGTGTTGGCACATTTTAGGTGCACTGCATGTTTGCAGAATGGTACAGTATGAAAATTGGTGAATTTTACACAAGTTGCAGACCGTTCAACCGCAATTGAGCAGGATCCAAGCAGCTTGGATATGTGCTGGATGGGCCATTTAGGCACAATGATGTGGAACCATGGAAATCTGCAAAACGTATTCAGTGGACTTCATTGAAAAATAAAAAATAAATATATAAAGTAAGATCCAATCTTTCATAATTGTTCAATGTTCATCATAAAATAAAGAGAAACCCAGAACTCTTTGATCCTTCGCTGATAATTCTGCAATAAGGAAACCACTCCACCAAACTTTTCTTGATTATCTACAGTCAAGAATTCATCTTTTTACACATTCTAATACTGTTATTAAAATGAAATGTCTATTTGTCAGGATTTGTAGACAGAAACCCTAATAATCTCCAAGGAGATCAAACTACATTACCTGGAAAATAGTTTTGTCTAAACATGTCCTAATAATTCCTGATTTGCTCTACATCAGATATAAAACCTAATCTGTAAACTGCCATTTGTTTTTATCTTTCTGCAATAATAAGATCTTGTTTGCAGCCTGAAAAGACATTCTCATGCAAAACTATACGGTAATTAAGATCAAAACATGTCCTGTTAAACTTATCTCTGCAATCATCGGAGCACTGCAAATGTGGTTATACTGCCAGTGATGGGAAAATTCTCACCAAGTAGAGCTACTGTACTACTGATCTGTGCAAGGGTCTCTCTTTATCACATTACTTCTGGACAGAACTACAGTACAGGGCACTACTTGTACTTTCAGGGTATAAAACCTGCAAATTGTAAATACATTAAGTAATTTTGCAGCTACAAATGTTTTCAACTCATTTGCCACATGTAGTACCAACAACAGTATAGTCAGCCAAGGAAAACTATAAGGTGAATTAACAATTACATATATATTAAAGGATCATTTTAGCAAGAAAAAGTTAAATGACAATAAATTATTACGGTATACAAAAGTACTGAACAAAAGTGCAATAAAATGATTGCTTCATGGCCATATATTTTAATGACTTTCCATTTGTAACAATCTACACAATCTTCAGCATATGATTTACCCTAACAATACTGACAAAGTGGGTGCACTTGATCACAAATGCAGCATTGTACAAATAAAAATAATGTGTAAATGGAATCTGTAGCTGACCTTTGTATATTATTCTTCTAAATTCATTTTACCTATGATCAAACATATGTGTTTGACAAGATAGAGGATGCTGTGCAGAATCACACTCATCCCTCTATGACTTCTCTGCTTTCCAACAGTCAGGTGCTTAAAAAAAACTAAGAAACCACACTACTTTCACAAATCTCTGATCTTTGAACATATATCAACGGTTGCCAGAAACGTATTAGAAACAAGAGAACGGTTTTGCAAAGTGTATAAGAAATGCAGTTAATACAAATGATCACTAAGTATTTTTCATTTAATTATGTCTGCGTGCAGAAGAACAAAGTAAAAATGTATATAGGTCCTGGAGACCATTTAAAAATATTCAAAAACCATAGAGGTGAAACATATGATCAAAGTTGCAATGCAACAGCAAAAGTGTTTTAGATGTATAAATAAGTGCAAACCAATCCTCAAAATTCTCCTAGTAGAAAAAAAGTGAGGTGAAATGGCTGAGAAGCATAGATGTGAGCTAGTCAGACCTTATTGTCCTGGCTCATGAGGAACACTGATGACATCAAATCCAGGATTTCTCCAATGTGCCAGTTGCATGCATTTATACTCTGCATTTTAATTCAAACATCTAATCAGACCAATTACGGTACAACAACACAATGAATAAGAACATGTAGAATTGTTGGTGCCAGATTAAGTGGTTTCAGCAGAAAATGCGATTCGCCTGACATGTTCACAAACAATTCTCTAAACAAAGATGTGCAAAGCTAAAAGCCTCCAGTAAGCAACAGTTTAGTGGATGTAAATGTTTATGCAAGAGGTCAAATGAGAATGTCCAGACTGGTTTAAGCAGACAGTAAGGCAACAGCATTTTACAACACTGGTATGCAGAAAAGCATCTCTGCATACACAGCTTACTCAACCTTGAAGTGGATGGCCTGCGGCAGCAGAACTCCACACCTGGTTCTACTCCTGTCAGCTAAGAACAAGAACTGATTTTGCACTGTGTACAGGCTCCCCAAAATGTCTGTCCTGACAAATATTGTATCGTTGGGTCAAAATAGTTTTCTGCACACACTAGGCCCCTTAATAACATCATGTAAATGCCACAGTCTATATAAATATTATAGCGGAGTATATACACTTCCCTTTATGGCCACAATCTAGCAATCTTCTTGGCTAATTCCAGCAGGATTATATGAACTGTCACAAAGTACACATCATCTGAAGCCAGCTCCACAAACATGACAACAGGTTCGGTGTCCTTCAATGGCCTCTGCAGTCACCAGATCAGGCACAGCTGGGATGTGGTAGAACAGGAGATTCACGGCATGAATAGACAGATGTGTGATACTATCATGTCAGCACCTTGCTGAATCCATGCCACAAATATTTCATGATGTTCTGGGGTGCTCCTACCCAGTACTAAAAAGGTGTACATGATAAAGTGGAACTGAGTCTATGTATACCTATTTTGAAAGGATTATGGATCAATGGGTCGACACGGTCAAAAGATCGACACCAAATGATCAACACAGTCTAAAGTCGACAGGTCAACATGATAATGGCTGAAACATGAAAAAGGTCGACATGAGTTTTTGATGGGTTTTTTTGGTGTCAAAACTTCCCTTTCAGCATGTGGACCCCCAAATTAGTGCACCGTGTCCCTTCGCATGGCTCACCATGCTTCGGGCAAGGTGCCTCGCTCCGCTTGGCACAGGTTACTATTCCCAATTGTTGTCCACATGGATGGTAAAGTATGAAAAAGTCCTGATAATGGAAAAAAAATATTTCCAAGGAACTCCTGTCGACCTTTTCACATGACGACCATTGAAATGTCGACCATATGCACGTCAACCATTTGATGTTGACCTATCGCTTGTCAACCTTATCACTGTCAATATTTCATCCGGATACTTGTGAAAGTGTTTTATAATGGAATGCATAGCGGCCAGTAAGGATTACATTGAAATGTATAATAAATTATGAACCTGAGCAGCAAAATACAAAAGAGAATGTTAAAAGTCACCATGCAGTTCTGTAACTTATACAAAAAAAATGCTTTCACATACAGCCATGGCCAAAAGTTTGAGAATTACGCAAATATTGGTTTCACAAAGTTGGCTGCTTCAGTGTTTTTAGACCTTTTTGTCAGATGTTACTATGGTATACTGAAGTAAAATTACAAGCATTTCATAAGTGTCAGAGGATTTTATTGACAATTACATTAAGTTTATGCAAAGAGTCAATATTTGCAGTGTTGACCCTTCTTTATCAAGACCTCTGCAATTTGCCCTGGCATGCTGCCAATCAACTTCTGGGCCACATACTGACTGAGGGCTTCCCATTCTTGCATAATCAATGCTTGGAGTTTGTCAGAATTTGTGGGATTTTGTTAGTCCACCCGCCTCTTGAGGAGTGAGGTCTAGGGAGTTTCTTGACCATTGACTCAAAATGTCGTTGTTTTGTTCCCAGAGTCAATTATTACTTTTGCCTTATGGCAAGGTGCTCCATCATGCTGGAAAAGGCATTATTCGTCACCAGACTGTTCTTGGATGGTTGAGAGAAGTTGCTCTTGGAGGATGTTTTGGTACCATTTTTTATTCATGGCTGTGTTCTTAGGCAAAATTGTGAGTGAGCCCACTCCCTTGGCTGAGTAGCAATCACACACATGAATGGTCTCAGGATGCTTTACTGTTGGCAGGACACAGGACTGATGAAGCTCCAGAGAAGCGTTTTTCATCAGAGAAAATGAGTTTACCCCAGTCCTCTCAGCAGTCGAATCCCTATACCAGTGGTGGCCAACGCGTGGCTCTTGAGCCACATGCGGCTCTTTCTTCATTGAAATGTGGCTCCCAACACTCAAAGTCACGTGACCACAAGAGATCTGTAAACAGCTGCACTCCAGCCAGACATGCAGCAGCACTACATAGACTGAGAACTGAGGGAGCCAAATACACATGGGGGAGCTGGCTGGAGTGACACAAGCGGGTGCTGGCTGGAGTGAATCTGGCTTTTCAATATATTTTATGTTGGATCTGGCTTTTTCAATTATTTGATGTAGAAGTGGCTCTTTCATTGTATTTTATGTTGGATCTGGCTTTTTCAATGTATTTTATACCAGGGGCGTGGCCTAGCAGGCACAAGGTCACACACCATTTTTGCAAGTGCGCTTTTGGCTCGAAGTCGGCTCTTTGATGTACCTAACAAGATTTCTTGGCTCTTTGTCTCTGACTGGTTGGCAACCCCTGCCCTATACCTTTTACAGAATAGCAGTCTGTCCCTGATGTTTTTCTTAGAGAGAAGTGGCTTCTTTGCTGCCCTTCTTGACACTAGGCCATCCTCCAAAAGTCTTTGTCTCACTGTGTGTACAGATGCACTCACACCTGCCTGCTGCCATTCCTGAGCAAGCTCTGTACTGGTGGTGCCCCGATCTCGCAGCTGAATCAACTTTATGAGACGGTCCTGGAACTTGCTGGACGTTCTTGGGCGCCCTGAAGCCTTCTTCACAACTATTGAACCTCTCTCCTTGAAGTTCTTGATGATCCGATAAATGGTTGATTTAGGTGCAATCTTACTAACAGCAATATCCTTGCATGTAAAACCCTTTTTGTGCAACGCAATGGTGACTGCATGTGTATCCTTGCAGATAACCATGGTTAACAGAGAAAAAAACAATGATTTCAAGCACCAGCCTCCTTTTAAAGCTTCCAGTCTGTTATTCTAACTCAGTCAGCCGGACAGGGTGATCGCCACCCTTGTCAACACTATCGCATGTTAACGAAAGAATCACTGACATGATGTCATCTGGTCCTTTTGTGGCAGAGTTGAAATGCAGAGGAAATGTGGTTTTTGGGATTAATTTTATTGCCATGGCAAAGAGGGACTGTGCAGTTAACTGCAATTCATCTGATCACTCTTCATGACATTCTGGAGTATGTGCAAATTGCCATCATAAAAACTGAGACTGCAGACTTTGTGAAAGTTAATATTTGTGTCATTCTCAAAACTTTTGCCCATGGCCACAGGTTACAAATCCTCAAGATGATTTCATTCCATCCTCTTTTATTTTACAGGCAGTCTAGTGGTTCTAGGAAAAACAGAGCATCTTAACATTACCTATCCTATCCCCAACCCCCCCCCCCCCCCCCCCCCTACACCCACCCCAGTGGAAATCTCCCTGAAATTAGAAGCCAGTGTGTGCCTAACTAGTAGTGCTGCAGGACTCAATGTCTGGGTTACATGTATTCAAGCTGTGCACGATGAACAATTTTTACAGTAACTCTTTGTAGTTTAACAGCTGGGGCAGAAGCATCTTTGATGTGCATGAGACAGTGTGGCAAATAAATTTCCTTTACACAAAAGGTGTCTGCATATTGTGTTTTCATCTTAAAATCAAAAGATGTTTTGCACGCATTGGCCTTATATTGTTATCTATCAGTACTAAAGGGTATTGCATGTAAGTGTACTTTTGCAAGACAGGCTTAGGTAAACGCTAATTGCTGGACAATTACAGCAACAAGAATGTGAATTAACATAAGAACAGCAGTTCAAAAGGCTACTTTTATACATATGCTAAATACTTTTTGTGGCCGGAGAGCCCCAGCCACGGGGCAAATGGCCGCCTGCGGCACTGAAGGGGTTAACCCCTAGTGCCCGGCGCCAGTTTTTAAGACAAAGGGGCGCTTGGCGCCAAATTTGAATTATGTTGGGCGCTAGGCGCCGTGATGTGTAAATGTTTAAATGCTGTATTTTTTTAAACTGTGCCGTGGTCCCGGACCCCTCCGGAGACCACGGCAGGGAGGACAGCCCCCGGCGCGCTCAGCAGAGTGTGCGCGCCGGGGGAGAGGAGGCAGCCTCTGACCGCCGGAGTCCGGGAGCTCCGCTCCCGGCAGCGGTCAGTGTAGCCCCGGGCGCACTGGAGTGTGCGCGCCGGGGAGAAGGGTGAGCGCTGCGGCTGGGAGCTCGGCTCCCGCTGCAGTGCTCTATGCGAGAGCCGCCGCTGGGGGCCGGGAGCTCTGCTCCCAGCGCCTCAGCACAGCACGGGTGGCCAGCCGCAGCAGCCGGGACGGACGTCCCGGGCTGCTAGCCGGCGAGGGGGGTGCGCTGCAGCCCGGCTCCCCGCCGGACGCTGCAGCGAGGCCACACGACAGGCGCCGCTCAGGGGGGGACCGGGCTAGCCGGCTCCCTAGCGGCGTGGGCACATTAGGCGGGCCAGCAGGATGGTGAGCGCTGGGGTCCGGGAGCTACGCTCCCGGCGCCCCAGCACCACAACAAGCCAGGGTCACGGCGGCCGGGACAAGTGTCCCGGTCCGCCGGACTTCGGTACAGGGGGGTGCGCCGCTGCGTGCGGCGAGGCCACTGATTAGTGCCACCCTGGGGGGACAGGGAGAGCCAGCTCCCTGGAACCCCAGAGGCAGAAAAGCAGGCTGGAGGATGGGGGAAGCCAGCCCCATACCTCCAGCACCCAGAGAGCCCTCGCAGCCAGGCTGCAGGGCTAGGGAAGGCACTGCAGTGCCTGAGTATGTAGAGTCTGTGCAGGGCACAGGCTCAGGGTATATTTAAAGAGAAATGTACAGTGTGATTTAAAAATGTAATGTATTTAAAGATAAAATGCACTTACTTGATTGTGTGTCCCAGGAGGGGGGAATCCATAGCTGTGCAGGCTGATGGATTCTCCCAGACCTTTTCCCTAAAAACGGAATGCATTCCCATCCAGCCTCACAGTTCCAATGGGGACAGGGAGAAAGAGAAGCAGCTTAGCCATAAAACAAGCTGAGTGGTTTCTTGGAGCTCCATGGAGATCAGCCGTAGTGGACCAGAGACCTGGACCGGGGAGCCAGGCTGCCCAGCTCTGGAGCCCAAATCCAGGCTGCAGGCAGTGAGAAAGGGTCCCGGGCAGGTTTCTGGAAGTCAGTTTAGGAGGGAAAACCTCCCCCCAGCCAGACTGAACGGCACCGTGGGAGTAGCCTGCTCTCCCAGATGGGAGAGACAAAGGAGACCGGCCACTCCCCACTGTCCATTGGGGACAATGTTAGGTGTGCATGAGTCCAGAGCATGCACAGCTCATGGGTAAACATTGATTGGTTGTACACCACAGGGCGGGCTTACCCCCTGTGGTAGAGGGTCTTGGAGAGGGATAAAAGGAGGGCAGTTGGCCCATAGGATTGTGTAGTTGTAACATCTTCTTCTGCTGAAACATCTTAATTGTATGCTGTTGCCCCTAGCAATAGGGAGGAGCCTTTTTAAAGGTTATTTGAGCAATAAACACCTTTGCCTCAAGAAGACTGCTTCATCTTGTGACCAACAGGGTTAGGCCAAACCTAGCCCCGTTCTCCGGCTGTCCAGGGAAGCACCTGACGTCTCCAAGCTCCGCCTTCCGCCAGCTACCGGTAGAGGCCTAGCAAGTGGCTAGAGGGGATTCGTCAACACCACACAGCTGTGGTAAGGCAGTGCGTCGGCACATACAGAGCAGAACCGTGGTTCCAAACGCCACGGCAGGTTAGGAGTTTGGTGGTGGCAGCAAGAACCCGCCCACAGCGCAGTGGGTGGAGTCAGTAACAGGCGGTTACTGACGGTAAGCGGGAATCCCCTATGTGGTCAGGCCTCGTGCGGCTGACCTTCCATTCTGTGCGCAGTCAACGGGACGCGGCAAGCGGCGAGTGCTTCCGTACGGTACCGTCCTGTCACAGAAATTGGTGGCATAGCGGTGGGATATTCCCAGGCGGCTTTTCATCACCCGATTGGAGAAGCCGAGTTACTCAGGAGAGGAGTAACTGCAGCGCAGGAGAACGCACAAGATGGCGGAATTCAGCGGAATGTCCAAGGAGGATCTGGAGATCGTATGCCAGGGGAAGGGTGTGGATATCCCTTCCAACGCGTCCAGAAGCGTCATGAAGGCGGCGCTCAGGAGCGTGGAGGAGTCTCATCGGGCGGAGGTGGAAAGCACTGACGGCGTCAGCATCGCAGAGGACGGCCCAACAGTGGACCTTCGTAAGGAACCGGTGAGAACCACAAGCCCCGCCTACTCTCACAGCAGCAATGTTTCCCAGCAATCCCTAGCAGGGCCAGGATCCCAACGTCCCAGCGGGGGCAGTACGGATAGCCTAGCAGATCGGCTAGCGGAATTGGGGGAAAGGGCAACGGAACAAGAGCGCTTGATCATCATCCAGATGTGGCGTGATGAGCGGGCACCACAGGCCGTGGTACCCTGGGAGCCGTTGTCAGCTGTTGTACACAGATCAGGACGTATACAGTTTGCCAAGTTTGCAGACAGTGATGGGGACATTGATGGACATTTGCAAGTTTTTGAAAGGACTTGTAAACTACACGATCTACCCAAGTCAGAGTGGGTGAGACACCTTGTGCCCACTTTGCATGGAGAGGCCTTGGAGGCCTATCGAGGAGTGGCGACGGAGGACTGTGGGAACTACGACGAAGTCGAGAAGGCCCTCCTCCAGCGATTCTTCATCACTCCAGAGTCTTACAGGAAGAAGTTCAGAGACTTGCCCAAGAATCCTAGCAGCACCCATGAGCAGTTCGCCACCCAGCTGCGGCAGTACGTGGTGAAGTGGGTGAAGGATTCAGAAGCCACTACCTGGGACGCACTGATCGACCTGATCTGCAGGGAGCAGTTCTACCGCCGGTGCGCCCAAGAAGTGAAGGAGTGGGTGCTAGATCGGGAGCCACCCAGCTTAAAGATGGCTGCCCAATTAGCCGACAAGTATGTGGCAATTCGGCCACGGGGGCAGAAGCGCCCCGCCAGCAGCCAGCTCCAACAGACTGTACCACCAAGGGGACCCCCCTCTTCAGCTCATCACCCCCAAAGACAAGCATCTTCCAACCCGGGTGCTCTTGGCCAGCAACCGCACCGCAGCGTCCCTGCAACTGATCAGAGATCATCGGTGCCACGACTGGAGAAGAAGTGCTACGGCTGTGGGAAAATCGGACATCTGAGGATGAACTGTCCTGCATCCCAAGCACCCCAGACTCGTGCCCCAAATCCGAGTGCTGGAGCCCGGCTCGCTTGTTTGACGAGAGGAGATGAGCCTACAGAGACTGTTCCCCCTCCAGTCAGTCCGATGGAGTGTGGCGAGAGACAGGTGCACTCTGCGGAGAGAGTCACCTGCATGGCCAAACAGCCCCTACACAACATGTGGAGGCACCTGCAGCCAGTCCACGTGGGACACCTGCAGGGAGAAGGCCTAAGAGACTCTGGGGCCTCAATCACTGTGGTGAGCCCCCACCTTATAGATCCTGCTGCAGTATTGCAGGGTCGCACTGCCACGGTCACCCTGGCAGAAGGAACAGAAAAAGCGGTTCCCATGGCAAGAGTCTACCTGGACTGGGGAGCTGGACCAGAGTTGCGAGAAGTTGCCGTCATGGATGGTCTCCCAACTGATGTGGTCCTAGGAAATGATCTGGGTGGTGGGATCGTCACTATGTTTGTTGGCGCCATTCCCCGGAGTCAAGTTCCAAAACCACCGTTGACATCAGCTACTCCAGCACAGCCCAGCCCAGAGGAAAAGACTACAGCTGCTAGACAACTGCCAGCACAGCCAACCACAGCATCAACCAGCCCAGAGGAAAAGATTACAGCGGCTAGATCAGCACATCGACCCCGCATGCCTTTTGCCTCTGGTATGCCCACGTCCCCTAGCAACGCAGAGGATGTCGGTTCCAGCTCGTTTGATCCTGTGGGGGTGCCCAATGATGTTCCTGACCCAAGTGGTTTGCCAACTCCGGCGGTGAGTATGAGAAACCACACTGACTTTTCCATGACTGACCCCTACCAGACTGACCCTAGTAGTCCCCACCTAGATCCCCCTGTAGTGTGTCCCAATTTAGGAGAGATTGAGGGCCGCAGGCAGGAGTTTAGGGAGGCTCAACTCTCTGACCCATCCCTGAAAGGCATGAGGCGCCACTCTGGCAGCGGCCTTGACAGGGTTGGGGCAGGAAGTTTGACCTGGCGGGAAGGGTTAAGGTACAGGGTAGCCAGGAAAGTGGGAGGGGATAGACCAGATAGGGAATGTGTCCAACTGGTCCCCTCAGGGAACTTTCCTGCGCAACCGGTGTCGGTTGCCAGCGAAACCCCTTTGGACAGTAACCCGGAGACAGACCGTACCCTGAAGTGCCTGACACAGAGCTTACCCTGGTCTGGAATGTCGGATGACGCCCAGACCAACTGTAAGGCTGGTGCCATGCGTTGGCAGCAGGGGCACTCCAGCGGTTGTGTTGTCTCTGGGCCTCTGCCCATAGGAGAACCCTTGCAGCAAGTTGCTGTGGACATAGCAGGTCCCCTGCCTGTGCGCAGTAGATCGGGGAAGACACGCAGCCTCCCTGTAGTGGATGCCACACAGGATCCAGAGGCTGGTGGTCTGGCCGCCATCACTGTGGCACAGATAGCGGACGAAGAGGAAGGAGTAGGCCTAGGTGACAGGGTAGGTTTCCCGAGTCATAGGTCGACGGAGGAGGATTGGAGGGCAGGTCTGACAGTTAGGGCAGACAGTTGCCAGATAGGTATGACGGAGGTGCAGTGCCTGGGGCACCATGTGGGAGGAGACAGGGGTAGGCCCAACCCAGAGGGGGTGGAGGCAACCAGAGGCTGTCCCCGACCCACATCACCCAGACCGGTACTGACCTTAGAACCTGTAAGGCCCTACGGACATGTTGTCATTGACTTTAGTCCTGTAGTGAACCCCTTGACAGAGATGGCTAGGAAGGGCATTCCCAAGTCAGTGGACTTTGCACCCGCTTGCGAGTTGGCATTCCAGTCATTGAAGGAGGCTCGGATACCCGCTCCCGTGCTGATGGCGCACATTCTTGACCAGGACTGTGTGTTACGAACTATTGCGCCACTGCACGGACTGGGAGCAGTACCGAGCCAGAAAGAGCCATATGGGCAGGAGCACCCTGTGGCCTGTGTGAGCAGAAAACTGCTATTGTGGGAGGTGGGGTATGCCACAGTTGGGACACCGTGGGTGGCACTTGTTTGTAACCGGCCCCCCACCGTGGTGACTTACCACCTACCTGTTAGGTGGCTGCAACCGACCTTGGGGGAATTGGACAGACTTTTGTGGTGGAGCCTTGAACTTGGACTTCAGGTGGACTATTTGAACATTGTGCACCCACGAAGAGAGGCCCACTACACTATGGATGAACTGTCTAGGCCAGAGCCTACACCCCCCAGGTAGCGTCCCCTTCACCCCAACGGACTGCGGGACCAGGACCCAAATCGTTGGGACATGGGTCCCTGGTTGACCCGCTTGAATGGGGGGGGAGGAGTGTGGCCGGAGAGCCCCAGCCACGGGGCAAATGGCCGCCTGCGGCACTGAAGGGGTTAACCCCTAGTGCCCGGCGCCAGTTTTTAAGACAAAGGGGCGCTTGGCGCCAAATTTGAATTATGTTGGGCGCTAGGCGCCGTGATGTGTAAATGTTTAAATGCTGTATTTTTTTAAACTGTGCCGTGGTCCCGGACCCCTCCGGAGACCACGGCAGGGAGGACAGCCCCCGGCGCGCTCAGCAGAGTGTGCGCGCCGGGGGAGAGGAGGCAGCCTCTGACCGCCGGAGTCCGGGAGCTCCGCTCCCGGCAGCGGTCAGTGTAGCCCCGGGCGCACTGGAGTGTGCGCGCCGGGGAGAAGGGTGAGCGCTGCGGCTGGGAGCTCGGCTCCCGCTGCAGTGCTCTATGCGAGAGCCGCCGCTGGGGGCCGGGAGCTCTGCTCCCAGCGCCTCAGCACAGCACGGGTGGCCAGCCGCAGCAGCCGGGACGGACGTCCCGGGCTGCTAGCCGGCGAGGGGGGTGCGCTGCAGCCCGGCTCCCCGCCGGACGCTGCAGCGAGGCCACACGACAGGCGCCGCTCAGGGGGGACCGGGCTAGCCGGCTCCCTAGCGGCGTGGGCACATTAGGCGGGCCAGCAGGATGGTGAGCGCTGGGGTCCGGGAGCTACGCTCCCGGCGCCCCAGCACCACAACAAGCCAGGGTCACGGCGGCCGGGACAAGTGTCCCGGTCCGCCGGACTTCGGTACAGGGGGGTGCGCCGCTGCGTGCGGCGAGGCCACTGATTAGTGCCACCCTGGGGGGACAGGGAGAGCCAGCTCCCTGGAACCCCAGAGGCAGAAAAGCAGGCTGGAGGATGGGGGAAGCCAGCCCCATACCTCCAGCACCCAGAGAGCCCTCGCAGCCAGGCTGCAGGGCTAGGGAAGGCACTGCAGTGCCTGAGTATGTAGAGTCTGTGCAGGGCACAGGCTCAGGGTATATTTAAAGAGAAATGTACAGTGTGATTTAAAAATGTAATGTATTTAAAGATAAAATGCACTTACTTGATTGTGTGTCCCAGGAGGGGGGAATCCATAGCTGTGCAGGCTGATGGATTCTCCCAGACCTTTTCCCTAAAAACGGAATGCATTCCCATCCAGCCTCACAGTTCCAATGGGGACAGGGAGAAAGAGAAGCAGCTTAGCCATAAAACAAGCTGAGTGGTTTCTTGGAGCTCCTTGGAGATCAGCCGTAGTGGACCAGAGACCTGGACCGGGGAGCCAGGCTGCCCAGCTCTGGAGCCCAAATCCAGGCTGCAGGCAGTGAGAAGGGGTCCCGGGCAGGTTTCTGGAAGTCAGTTTAGGAGGGAAAACCTCCCCCCAGCCAGACTGAACGGCACCGTGGGAGTAGCCTGCTCTCCCAGATGGGAGAGACAAAGGAGACCGGCCACTCCCCACTGTCCATTGGGGACAATGTTAGGTGTGCATGAGTCCAGAGCATGCACAGCTCATGGGTAAACATTGATTGGTTGTACACCACAGGGCGGGCTTACCCCCTGTGGTAGAGGGTCTTGGAGAGGGATAAAAGGAGGGCAGTTGGCCCATAGGATTGTGTAGTTGTAACATCTTCTTCTGCTGAAACATCTTAATTGTATGCTGTTGCCCCTAGCAATAGGGAGGAGCCTTTTTAAAGGTTATTTGAGCAATAAACACCTTTGCCTCAAGAAGACTGCTTCATCTTGTGACCAACAGGGTTAGGCCAAACCTAGCCCCGTTCTCCGGCTGTCCAGGGAAGCACCTGACGTCTCCAAGCTCCGCCTTCCGCCAGCTACCGGTAGAGGCCTAGCAAGTGGCTAGAGGGGATTCGTCAACACCACACAGCTGTGGTAAGGCAGTGCGTCGGCACATACAGAGCAGAACCGTGGTTCCAAACGCCACGGCAGGTTAGGAGTTTGGTGGTGGCAGCAAGAACCCGCCCACAGCGCAGTGGGTGGAGTCAGTAACAGGCGGTTACTGACGGTAAGCGGGAATCCCCTATGTGGTCAGGCCTCGTGCGGCTGACCTTCCATTCTGTGCGCAGTCAACGGGACGCGGCAAGCGGCGAGTGCTTCCGTACGGTACCGTCCTGTCACACTTTTCTCTTAATCCAATGGGGACACTGGGGATATATTTGTCTTATTTTTAACTTTAATATACTAAAGCAGTGATTCCCAAACTAGGGTGCCTCAGGGCACTTGCAGGGGTGCCCTGGGATGGGGGCCAAAGCCAATTCAAATTTTTGTACAGTATGGTCAATGTGATAGGAAAAAACTGTGCTTGTGGCTTCCAATCATAAAATATGTGGACAAACAGAAGCAAATCCTGTCCCTCACCATATAAACTCAATTTACTTCATTTCATATTTTTTGTCTGAATTTCTCAATAAGAAACCTTTGGCCTAGGGGTGCCGCAATATTTATTAATCATTATTTATATAGAGTAGAAAAATTATGCAGTGCTTTGCAAAGAACAGTTCAGTCCCAGTCGAGCGTACAAACGATACTCCCTACCCACATGGACTCTCACACTTACAAGGGTTCTCTTTCTTGCTAGAAGCCAGTTAACCTACTTGCATGTTTTTGGAGTGTGGCAGGAAAAGGTTCACCCGGAAGCAAACCTTCAAATACCTTAGTTAGTAAATAATGGACTTCTGTTAACCATTATGCCAACCATGCAGTCATCGTTCAAGGAGGCAATGAAGTTACTGATGGTTGTTGATAAAAACAAAAACAAAACAACAATAGATAAGAAGTCCCCTGCCTCCTCCACCCTGGCACCTACATACCTGGAGGTGCACCCCTCTTTCAAACTATGGGCACCTTTAAAATTATTGTATGTTGAGTAGTGTGGTCACCAGACAAAAACCACCTATAATGCAAAAAGAATAGGTATATTTTTGTGTTGGTACTAGATAGAAAATCCTGCTGGTTTCATGCCTCTCTGATAGTTGAAGTATGGCATTGGGTGGCACTGTATGAATATGTATGGGTCTTCCCTGCAACAGAAGGTGTCACTCAACTAGAGAGCCCATGTGTCGCTCTTAATTCTAGAACATTTAACAGAATTTTGCTTCTGCTGAAGAATCCCTCACCTTAGAATCAGCTGTGAAGGACGAGAGTGCCCCAGTGACATTAGGCTGATGTCCACTGTAACATTTTCCATGTTCAAAATGGCAAAGGGATGGACCTTATTCACACCAGAGAAGCGACTAAAGCATTCTTAGTAACAGACCAATCTGTTGTCTGGGCAAATGATAGTACAACTTTTCTCATTTTGATAGGAGTTCATTATGTAATGACCAGGAATCGAGGCATGCAAAATGCACAGCTCCAAATGTTGAGACCATCTGTGCCAGAACTATAATGCAGAAATGGACTAACATCCATCAGAAAGGAAATAAACACTGTAAAGGAACTTGCAAAGAGCATATTTTGGTCTCTCAAAGAAACAACTGCTACTGTCAAGTGTCAAATATCAAATCCAGAAAGATCAGCTTTTGAGTAGAGACCAGAGTGACTTTCTGGTAATTGTTAAGTCAACCCTCAGATGTGAGTGTCTCCTATCAATGTGCCCTAAGCAAAGACTTTGCCTCTCTCAGGAGAATTTAAAACAGGAAATGATTATCAGCCCTCTGGACCTCAGGAAAGCCACCATGACAGCCATGATCTTTGTAATACCCATGGAACCTTTGCCAAACCTAAAGATGGAATTCAATACTGGAAACGGTGGGACTGTGCAGCAATCCTGAGAAAGCATTGTGACCTATTCAGGTTGATATATGCAAGTAAGCATCCTTGATATCATGCACTCATCTAGTTCCACACAGTTAATTATGGATGTCAATGATTCCATCTTGAATCTGCCCACTTAAGCATTAATATTTAACACCATGAGGTTCAATATGGTATTAAAGGATTGTTTGCATCAATTTGGCCAAACGCTGCACCCAAAACCATTTCTCTTGTTGTGTTGTGGGGGACCTTCTTTGTGAAAAGATTAGCACTGCTGCTCCCACCCCAACAGGGGTGGCTGAGCATGGCCCAAGGTCACTAGGGTGTGGTGTTGGTGAAGGTAGCTCCAGGACGTCAGCTTCATCTACCAGTTCTGAGGCATCCCCAGCACTGGTTTATCTGGTATTCTGCAGTTATTAGTTGTTAAAATACCTGGTAGCAATGTATAGAAGAGAACTGGTAGTACACTCATAAAAGCAGTTGTTGTATCACTGCTGTGTGATTATATTTGTATGTACTATTCTGAAATATCCTAAAGGTTTCTTTATGAGGAACAGGATTGAACAAAATCTTTTCCTCTCTCTGCTGAAGGTACAGACCTCACTGTCTGCAATTCCATTAGTTTTCATAAAGTTTGTTGTAGAGCAGTTTCTCAAACTCAGTCCCCAGGACCCCACACAGTTCATGTTTTCCAGGTCACCAGTGGATTTTTAAAATGTGACAGTTGGTGATACACAGTGCACCTGCCGGGTGACCAGGAAACATGAACTGTGTGGGTGGAGGACAAGTTTGAGAACCACTGTTCTAGAGAATGGACTTTCATCTCAGTGATAGGACTGTCTGACATCACAAACCTGTTTATTTTGGGCACATTTCTGATTTTTTTTTGATAACCTCCGGTTATTACCTCTGCACAGAGCCATTACATTTTTCTGTGACTCTCATAAGCCTGCCCCATACTTGTGTAGTTAGTTGATGCTGGGCATAGTCATTACTGTTTGGGATTGGATCTGCCTTGGTTCTGATGAAAGGAATGCCTTATAATTCCATAATGCCCCCCGGGTCCGGCGGCTGTGCGGTATGGCGGCCGAACTCGAACATTTTTTAAAGGGGCAATCACTTACAAGGCATAGTTTTGCATTGTAAGTGATTGCCTCTTTAAAAAAAAGTCAGAGTTTGGCTGCCGTACTCGCGCAGCATTACATCCTGTCGATAGAATCAAACCTGCTGTCAAACAACAATGAGCCTGCACAGGGTAAAGTCGCCAATCTATTTTTTGGAGTGGGCATCTGCTAAGAGCACAGCCACAACGCTTTTCTTGTCACCACGTCAGCAGTCATGGACCTGCGGGCGGGGTGGCAAGAAACGTATTGCTTTGATATTCTTCCGTCTAGCTCTGTATGCATAGAAGAACTCCACAACCTTAGACCAGGAAACTGAAACCACTGCCATATTTGATCGAAATGAGACAGCTATCCGTAAATGCAATTTTTTTAAAGAGATTTCCATTCTATCAGCCACTGCATATTTAAATGAAGCGATGTCTCCTAATGGACTAATTGTCTAAGATTTTAGTTCTGCAACTGCAGCATCCACTCTTGGCACTCTACACCAACTAAGTAATTCTTAAATTTTCAACTGATTTACAAGTACTGCACAATCCTAGCAAGGCTGCCTTGCCGTTCATCCAAACTCTGTCATTCCTTCACCACCATTTCCTTTACTTTTCTTTGATCTATCTTCAAACAATAGGTCCTGTTCACCATCCTGCTCAGACATATCTCTGCAGTTCGTAGGCTTATAAATATTCTTTCACACTTTCCACCAATACAATATTAAATGATCTAGCATCCTCTCTAATTTCATCTGATTGTAGAAATTTCTAAATTCTAGAAATTTCTTCAAAATCCTCTCCTACACCATATTCTAATGAGTTTGCTCCATATGCATTGTTAAGGCTCGTTTGTGACCTGCACCTCATAGAATTCCTCCTTAGATTTTTTTTTTTATATTTTATCCATTCCTAGCTGTTATATATTATTGGGAAGTTTCTTTCTATATGCCAAAACTGCAGGAACACTGTAGATTAAAATTTGTCAGCCTTAGTAAGGACTTCCCTTATTTGGGCACTGAACGGCCATTTTTTTTTTTGGGGGGGGGGGGGGGGGGGTTATTCCATTTTTCTTGCAGAATCCGCTGCCTGCAGTCAGAGAGCAAAAAGCAGCACCATCTGACGTGCAGCATAATTTTTAACTGCCCTCTAACCTCCCTCAGTGCGGGTGCATGCGCAGACAGCTGCAGCAAATCCTGCAGATTCCAGCCACATCACAGGCTATATCTGCACTGACACTCCATACTGTGCCTGCTGGGGCTTCTCCTCTGACTTCCGGTTCCGCTGTCCACCACACAGAGACTATTTAGGAACAATGGCCCCGTTTCTCTTTCTCAACTCTACGGGGCCCCCCCGTCAAAGACAGTGGCTCCAGGAGGCTGGGTAATATTTCTGAGGTAAGAACCTATGGCAACCCATAATAAGAGCTGCCATTATGGAGTGAAGTAGAAAGTAGAAATAGATTTATTAATCTGTCTGAAAACATCTGGTAGTTACAAGTCCTTTTCCAAACTAGATAAATGTTAAACAGCCATGCACAGTTTGAAGAAGCATGTAGACAAAAAGGCCACTGGAGTTTCATATGTTGGTCACAGCAATGCCACAACAGTTTGCAAATACAATATATATTTGTACTCTTTTCGTAATTGCAAAAAGAAAAAAAAAAAAATTCCTATTGGGTAATTAGACAATAAGTAAACACAAGTTTCAACAAATGTATACTGCTATCTGCAACAAACATGGAATTATCAAAACTAACAACCCAAAGCCGCTCAAAGCTACAAAAATGGTACAGATTTTACTTTTAGGCAACATAAACTACAGTAAGTTAAAAAGAAAGGTTTCGTTCTGTAAATGTAAATTCTATATAAATTCTATATATTTAAAAAAGAATATCAGGAAAACGGAAGGTAAAAAGTTCTGTGAAAACAAGCTACAATTTCAGAGCTAAAACCACACTACTCTTGTTTATTACACCTTACACTTGCAGCTTTGAAGTGGTAAGAGAGATACTTAAGATCTCATAGTTTCAATATGAGCAGAAAAGCAAGTGTTCAGTAAATGAATCCTGACACCTAGTGGTGACAAATAACAATGTCATAGTAGGACTGGGTTAAGGATCATTGTCAAGTTGACAATTTTACAGCCTTTGGTTTATAGAAAAAAAAACTGAAAAAAATTACTCCTAAACATGGCAGGACAGGAAAATTCAAAAATGTACTTACCTTGGACATGTGACTAAAATCTGCAAAACTTTCATTACTGCTGAATGCACTGCTTCCAAAAGGGTCCAGAGTTCCAAATGGGTCTGAAACATGCAGCAAGAGCAAGTGTAACCAACTGTTTTCCACGTGAATGGGTCATTGCAATGTTCAAACAAATTACATGTAACACTTCAATTGTGAATGACTAAGACCTTCTGATCCCTTCGGTACAATCATAATTATTAATATGTCCAAGTGTTTTATGGTAATTAATTTAATATTTTATTTGATGTCTTTACTGTATGTATTGACAGTAAAGTTTATTTTGCTCTCTATTTTATTTAATGAAAACAAGGGCAATGAAAAATAAGATTTTACTCACCGGTAAATCTATTTCTCGTAGTCCGTAGTGGATGCTGGGACTCCGTAAGGACCATGGGGAATAGCGGCTCCGCAGGAGACTGGGCACAACTAAAAGAAAGCTTTAGGTCTACCTGGTGTGCACTGGCTCCTCCCTCTAAGACCCTCCTCCAGACCTCAGTTAGGATACTGTGCCCGGAAGAGCTGACACAATAAGGAAGGATTTTGAATCCCGGGTAAGACTCATACCAGCCACACCAATCACACCGTATAACTCGTGATACTACACCCAGTTAACAGTATGAACAATAACTGAGCCTCTCAACTGATGGCTCAACACTAACCCTTTAGTTAAACAATAACTATATACAAGTATTGCAGACAATCCGCACTTGGGACGGGCGCCCAGCATCCACTACGGACTACGAGAAATAGATTTACCGGTGAGTAAAATCTTATTTTCTCTGACGTCCTAAGTGGATGCTGGGACTCCGTAAGGACCATGGGGATTATACCAAAGCTCCCAAACGTGCAGGAGAGTGCGGATGACTCTGCAGCACCGAATGGGCAAACTCTAGGTCCTCCTCAGCCAGGGTGTCAAACTTGTAGAATTTAGCAAATGTGTTTGACCCCGACCAAGTAGCTGGTCGGCAAAGTTGTAGAGCCGAGACCCCTCGGGCAGCCGCCCAAGAAGAGCCCACCTTCCTCGTGGAATGGGCTTTCACTGATTTAGGATGCGGCAGTCCCGCCGCAGAATGTGCAAGCTGAATCGTACTACAGATCCAGCGAGCAATAGTCTGCTTTGAAGCAGGAGCACCCAGCTTGTTGGGTGCATAAAGGATAAATAACGAGTCAGTTTTCCTGACTCCAGCCGTCCTGGAAACATAAATTTTCAGGGCCCTGACTACGTCCAACAACTTGGAAGCCTCCAAGTCTTTAGTAGCCGCAGGCACCACAATAGGTTGGTTCAAATGAAAAGCCGATACCACCTTAGGGAGAAACTGGGGACGAGTCCTCAATTCTACCCTATCCATATGGAAAATCAGATAAGGGCTTTTACAGGACAAAGCCGCCAATTCTGACAAACGCCTGGCCGAAGCCAAGGCCAACAGCATGACCACTTTCCACGTGAGATATTTTAATTCCACGGTTTTAAGTGGCTCAAACCAATGTGACTTTAGGAAATCCAACACCACATTGAGATCCCAAGGTGCCACTGGAGGCACAAAAGGGGGCTGAATATGCAGCACACCCTTAACAAAAGTCTGAACTTCAGGTAGTGAAGCCAGTTCTCTCTGGAAGAAAATCGATAGAGCCGAAATCTGGACCTTAATGGAACCCAATTTTAGGCCCATAGTCACTCCTGACTGTAGGAAGTGCAGAAATCGACCCAGCTGAAACTCCTCCGTTGGGGCCCTTCTGGCCTCACACCACGCAACATATTTTCGCCATATGCGGTGATAATGGTTTGCGGTCACCTCCTTCCTAGCTTTAATCAGCGTAGGGATGACTTCCTCCGGAATGCCCTTTTCCTTCAGGATCCGGCGTTCAACCGCCATGCCGTCAAACGCAGCCGCGGTAAGTCCTGGAACAGACAGGGCCCCTGCTGCAGCAGGTCCTGTCTGAGCGGCAGAGGCCATGGGTCCTCTGAGATCATTTCTTGAAGTTCCAGGTACCAAGCTCTTCTTGGCCAATCCGTAACAATGAGTATCGTTCTTACACCTCTTCTCCTTATTATCCTCAGTACCTTGGGTATGAGAGGAAGGAACACATAAACCGACCGGTACACCCACGGTGTCACTAGAGCGTCCACAGCTATCGCCTGAGGGTCTCTTGACCTGGCGCAATATCTTTCTAGCTTTTTGTTTAGACGTGACGCCATCATGTCCACCTGTGGCCTTTCCCAACGGTTTACAATCAGTTGGAAGACTTCTAGATGAAGTCCCCACTCTCCCGGGTGGAGGTCGTGTCTGCTGAGGAAGTCTGCTTCTCAGTTGTCCACTCCCGGAATGAACACTGCTGACAGTGCTATCACGTGATTTTCCGCCCAACGGAGAATCCTTGTGGCTTCTGCCATCGCCGTCCTGCTTCTTGTGCCGCCCTGTCGGTTTACATGGGCGACTGCCGTGATGTTGTCTGACTGGATCAGTACCGGCTGGTTTTGAAGCAGGGGTTTTGCCTGACTTAGGGCATTGTAAATGGCAGAATATTTATGTGTAGGGAAGTCTCCTGACTTGACCATAGTCCTTGGAAGTTTCTTCCCTGTGTGACTGCCCCCCAGCCTCGAAGGCTGGCATCCGTGGTCACCAGGACCCAGTCCTGTATGCCGAATCTGCGGCCCTCTTGAAGATGAGCACTTTGCAGCCACCACAGCAGAGACACCCTGGTCCTTGGAGACAGGGTTATCAGCCGATGCATCTGAAGATGCGAACCGGACCACTTGTCCAACAGGTCCCACTGAAAAGTTCTCGCATGGAACCTGCCGAATGGAATTGCTTCGTAGGAAGCTACCATTTTTCCCAGGACTCGCGTGCAGTGATGCACCGACACCTGTTTTGGTTTTAGGAGGCCTCTGACTAGAGATGACAGCTCCTTGGCCTTCTCCTCCGGGAGAAACACTTTTTTCCATCCCCAGGAACAGTAGACGTGTCGTAGGGACTAGCTGTGACTTTGGAATATTTAGAATCCAACCGTGCTGTTGTAGCACCTCCCGAGATAGTGCTACCCCGACCAACAACTGCTCCCTGGACCTCGCCTTTATCAGGACATCGTCCAAGTACGGGATAATTAAAACTCCCTTTTTTCGAAGGAGTATCATCATTTCGGCCATTACCTTGGTAAATACCCTCGGTGCCGTGGACAGACCAAACGGCAACGTCTGGAATTGGTAATGACAATCCTGTACCACAAACCTGAGGTACTCCTGGTGATGATGGTAAATGGGGACATGCAGGTAAGCATCCTTGATGTCCAGTGATACCGTGTAATCCCCCTCGTCCAGGCTTAAAATAACCGCCCTGAGCGATTCCATCTTGAACTTGAATTTTTTTATATATGTGTTCAAGGATTTCAAATTTAAAATGGGTCTCACCGAACCGTCCGGTTTCGGAACCACAAACATTGTGGAATAGTAACCCCGTCCTTGTTGAAGAAGGGGCACCTTGACTATCACCTGCTGGGAATACAGCTTGTGAATTGCCTCTAGCACTGCCTGCCTGCCTGAGAGAGATGTTGGCAAGGCAGATTTGAGGAAACGGCGGGGATGGGACGTCTCGAATTCCAGCTTGTACCCCTGAGATACTACTTGAAGGATCCAGGGATCCACCCGTGAGCGAGCCCACTGATTGCTGAAGTTTTTGAGACGGGCCCCCACCGTACCTGGCTCCGCCTGTGGAGCCCCAGCGTCATGCGGTGGACTTGGAGGAAGCGGGGGAGGACTTTTGCTCCTGGGAACTGGCTGTATGCTGCAGCTTTTTCCCTCTACCTCTGGGCAGAAAGGACGCGCCTTTAACCCGCTTGCCTTTCTGTGGCCGAAAGGACTGTACCTGATAATACGGTGCTTTCTTTGGCTGTGAGGGAACATGGGGTAAAAATGCTGACTTCCCAGCTGTT